>NC_134551.1:20832295-20994416 GCF_025594145.1 Primulina tabacum | reverse complement strand
TGGCCACCAATACAATAGCTGCAGATCTTTGTACATCTTCGTACTCCCAGGGTGAATGGAGTACGGGGACGTATGGGCCTCTGATAAGATGTCTGCTCGGATAGAATCACTGCTAGGAACCCATATCCCTATCTCGGTATCTCACAATACCGTCGCTGACTGAATACAAAACACTGCCCTTGGCTTCATCTCTCTTCTTCCACTGTGCCAACTGCTCATCTGCGGCCTGACCACTGCGAATACGGTTCAAAAGGGAAGACTGAATGGTCAAGGTAGATAGACGAGGAACTCTACCTCGAGGGTAAGTCTCAAGATCAAACCTCTGCATCTCGATCTGAAGAGGTTTCTGCTTCGTCAAATAAGCCATCACTGCGACTTTCCTGCTCAAAGCATCCGCAACTACATTAGCTTTTCCCGGGTGGTAGCTAATGTCACAATCGTAGTCTTTCACAAGCTCCAACCAACGCCTCTGACGCATGTTCAGCTCCTTCTGCGTAAAGAAATACTTGAGGCTCTTGTGGTCGGTAAAGATCTGGCATTTCTCTCCATACAGATAGTGCCTCCAAATCTTCAAGGCAAAAACTACGGCCGCTAACTCCAGATTATGGGTAGGGTAATTCTTCTCGTGGATTTTCAGCTGTCGAGAAACATACGCTATCACTCTCCCATGCTGCATCAAAACTGTACCTAAACCAAGCTTCGAAGCATCGGTATACAGAACAACTCACCGGATCCTGACGGTACAGCCAAAACGGGTGCTGAGATAGAGCTTGCTTCAAAGTATCGAAGCTCTTCTGACACTCCTCGCTCCACACAAACTTCACATTTTTCTTGGTAAGTGCTGTGAGTGGAACGGCAATGGATGAGAATCCCTGAATGAACTTCCTGTAATATCCTGCCAACCCAAGAATACTGCGGATCTCTGATGCATTCTGAGGCACAACCCAATCTCTGACTGCTGCAACTTTCGCCGGGTCTACCTCAATGCCACTGCTAGAAACAATGTGGCCCCAAGAACGCCACCTTCTCTAACCAGAATTCGCACTTACTGAACTTTGCGAATAGTTTGTGCTTCTGCAATGTCTGCAACACTGTGGTCAGATGCCTGCTGTGCTCCTCCCGACTCTTGGAGTAGACGAGAATGTCATCTATGAACACTATCACAAACTGGTCGAGGTACGGCTGAAATACGCGATTCATTAGATCCATGAAGATCGCCGGCGCATTCGTCAGACCGAACGGCATCACAAGGAACTCGTAGTGACCATAACGAGTCCTGAAAGCTGTCTTCGAAACATTAGCATCTCTCACCCTCAACTGGTGATAATCGGAACGCAGATCAATCTTGGAGAAAATCGAAGCTCCCTGCAACTGATCAAACAGATCCTCAATCCTCGGAAGTGGTTATTATTCTTCACTGTAACCCTGTTCAACTCCGATAGTCAATGCAAAGCCTCATCGAGCCATCCTTCTTCTTCACAATAAGACCGGCGCGCCCCATGGAGAAAAGCTCGGGCGAATGAACTCCTTGTCGAGAAGTTCCTGAATCTGCTTCTTAAGCTCTGCCATCTCTATCGGTGCTAATCGGTACGGCGCTTTGGATATCGGAGCCGTACCTGGCATAAGCTCAATGGAAAACTCCACCTCTCTCTCGGGTGGCATACCAGAGACGTCTTCGGGAAAAACGTCTAAGAAATCTCTGACAACCGGAACATCTGAGGCTGACTGGCTGGGTTCCTCGGAGACAGATAAAAAGGTCGCTAGAAATGCCCGACACCCTCTATGCATGAATTTCCTAGCCTGAACATATGGAATAATGCGCGGTAAAGGAAAGTAAATGTCCGGCTCAAATAAGAACTGCTCCATTCCAGGCGGTCGGACAAGAACGGATCTCCGCTGGAAGTCTATCAACACTCTGTTCCTCAATAGTCAGTCCATCCCTAGGATGATGTCAAATTCCGGCATCGGTAGCACAATCAGATCCGCAAAAACAAGATTACCGTGCAGCTCAAGGTCTATATCTCGTATAACATGGGTGGCTGCCATCTCCTCGTCTGACGGCAACACTACTGAAAAGGCTGTATCTAGCCCAATGGTCTGGATCTTGAGAAAGTTTGCAAAGACCTCCGAAATAAACGAGTGAGTGGCCCCTAAATCTATCAAGGCCTTGGTAGCGGAACCAGATATAAAAATTCTCCCTGAAAGAGCGGAGCTCTAAGTTGAATCCAGTAGCTACAAGAACTAAACTTATAGACATGCTAAAGTCAAAGTTCTTCTAACTTAAATCCCCAAACTAATACTGAGTAGAGCATGCAATCCTATCACAGTTCTAAGTTCAATCTTAATCCTTATTCCCAAAACACGGAAGTTCAAATAATAACTTAAAGTTTAAAGGTACCTGTCAACAACATAGTCTCCGGGTTGGTTTCCGCGGCATGGAGAGCAAAAACTCTGTCTTGGGTAGGCAGATTCCTCTGAGGACATTGCAGCAACATGTGGTCTGGACTGCCACAATGATTCTGTCATTCCACTTCTTGGTCTGCTCTTTGTAGATTTTGGCATTCCCACATGCTTCATTCCGAAATTCATCCATCTCATTTAACAGCAATTTTTCTGACGTCGCCAGAAGCCTTCAAATCGAAGTTCAGCTTCTTTACAGCCCAAAATGCTCTGTGCTCCAATTCTAGCGACAAGTGACATGATTTACCAAAAAACATCCTATAGGGAGACACCCCAATAGACGTCTTGAATGCAGTTCGGTACTAAGATAGATTATTAGTAACACAATTAACAAGTTTTTTTATCATCAAAATCAAGATTACGAACTTTAAAAGTTCCAACAATCTCTCACTTTTTGATGATTACAAAGACTTGAGCAGTTAAGCGTAATATATTCAGTTCAAGAGTTAGTATATTCAAACATCATTAGAAGCTCCCCCTTTATAACTGAATTTAAAGAAATTTTGAAAAACAAACAAAATCTGCCTCTCCAAACTAAATTGAAAACCTTTTAAGAGAGATAATCAGAATTAAGAAGATATTTTTTAGTTGATGAAAAGGAAAGAATTTTTATCAACAACTGAATTTTAAAACTGATTGACAATAATTTCAGTTTGAGAGAAAGAAAAAAACTCCCCCTCAGAAATTGAATAAAAACCCGTATATGAAAGATATTTATATAATCATTTATTTAGAGATTATAATCATTCAAACAATGTAGACGAGATTTGGAAATATCCATTCAGTCACAATGAAACACAGCTGAACAAATATGATGTTTATTTAAGTAAATTTCCTTGTATTTACATCTGAGTACATACATCAGTTGAACAAGAAAAATTACTACAACATTAGCATATATTAAACTACATCAGATATCAGTTGGTTTATGCGACAGAACTGGATATACCATCAACTGGTTGTTTGACTGCTTGAAATGCTGCATCGATTGTGAGTTCAATTTGCTAGAGAAACGAGTTAAACTGCTTGAACTTGACTTCTTCGCAGACTAACTGGTCGAGCAGACTCTGACTAGGCTCAACTGGAATACAGCTGGTGATTTAATCAACCAAAGTCCCAGCATGGATGAGTTTCGTCTGAAGAACAGCTGACCTGGTAGACTTGCAACTGAAAACTTATTCAACGAGCAATTTAGCTGTGCATCTTTGCAGATGATTCTCAGTCCCCTACAGGCTGATTAAAACCTATAAGTAAAGAGTCTAAAGAAGTGCTAGAATATTAGTTGCAGAGCAAATCCTCTCAACTCTTTACCAAAGAGCGACATATAAATATTTTCAAATAGTTTTGAAAATAGTATGAAATACTTTTATGTAATGCCCGAGAATTGTGTTATTATAATCTGAAATGATTTGTTGAGAAATGATGTGGTCGTAGCCGGAACGGATTAGACCGTGATAGGCAAAAAAAAGAAATGTTATGTGCGAGGACTAAGCACCTCGCGCATATGCGCGAGGTAGGCAGAGAACCCCGCGCATATGCGCGAGTATGGCAGAGAATTGCAAAGGACCTCGCGCATATGCGTCGGGCGAGGGCGCACATATGCGCGAGCTGCCGAGACTACACGCGCCGAGACAAAATGTCTCGCGCATATGCGCCGAGGAGGGTTGCGCATATGCGCGAGACGTGCAGCATAAGGATGAAGCCACTTGCCCTTGTATCATGCAATAAAAATATATATACATCATTCAATTCTTCAGATTCAGGGGAAGAAAATGAAAAGAATAGCTGGGAGAAAGCTTAAGTTCTTCAAACAAGAGATTTGTGATTCACGCAAGATCCGCCCGTCTGATTTTTAATCCGACTTCAGTACTGAGTTTCTATCGACGAGAGCTTCAACTGGACGTAAGTTTCTTATGTTTTTGATATGATTTGAAATTATGATATTGCCAGAATCAGATATGATTGATATATGGTGTTCTTGACATAGTAGACATCGTATAATCGAGACCAGATTGAAGAACAGATACCGTATGAAATTGTTATGATATTCAGAATGGATTGATTGAGCTTTGATATCAGATTTGTATTGTTATCGATCAAGAGTTGAGATTTGTATCTGTTGATATTTGTATTGCTGGGTTTATTGAGATTGTGCAGTTATGCCGTTAAAACAGAATTAGATTGAGTTCTGATTATATCCAGTATTGATTTGAGTGGTGTATTGATATTGTACTCCTCGATATTGTCATTACCAGATTGAGTATGGACAGATTTGAATTCGAGACTTCGACTTCGTTAGACCGAGAAGAGAAAGGTATAAATAAATGTTGATCCAGGATTGCACAACTCGAGTTTGATTTAACTTGAGTTTCCCAAAATCACATACTTGATTGTCATTGCCTCGATATGTTGCAACGTTTGAGATGTTATGCTTATATGAAAAAACTGTCAAGATGTGAGTTTTGATTGAGACAGATTGTATGTTTGGGGCACAGTATATTCGAAGATGGTATAGCGGTTGACCTGAATAAGTTGAAGGCGTGATCAGTTAGCCAAGACCGATATTAGTATCAGAAATTCACAGTTTTATGAGTTTAGCAGATCAGTATAGATGATTAATGTTTCGAATCTGATTGAATATTGATGTTGTTCTAAATCCGTGTTTGAAACAGATAGTAGGCCGTGGAGAATTTATATTGTGCAGGCCGAACCAGAGCTGATTTTGAGAATTAAAGTGGCTCAAAAAGTAGATCCGAACGTTCAGAACTCAATATCGATGGTCAGAGCAGGGCATCAGTCAGAAGATCAGGTACGTGACAGTGTGTTTTATGTGAATAATCGTCTTGTTGTGCCAGATGTTTCAGATTTGAAACAACAGACATTGTCAGAAGCAAACAGTAGTCGATTCAGTATTCGTCCTGATGACAGAAAAATGTATAATGATTTGAAAAGACAGTTTTGGTGGAAACAGATGAAAGCTGACATTGCTGAATTTGTATCCAAATGTCTTAATTGCCAACAGGTGAAAGCGAAAACAAAGAAACTAGGAGGTCTATTACAGAGTTTGTCCATTCCTGAATGGAAATGGGATCACATTTCCATGGATTTCGTGACAAAGAGACCGCGTTCCTCCCGAGGTTGTGATGTGATTAGGGTCGTGATTGACAAATTGACCAAATCCGCATGTTTTATTCCGTACAAGATGACGTACAGACGTGACCAGATGATAGAGTTTTATGTCAGAAAGGTGGTCAGATTGCATAGAGTGCCTAAGTCGATTGTATCAGACCGTGATCCACAGTTTACTTCACAATTTTGGCAGAGTTTACAGCTGGCTCTAGGTAAGAAGTTACATCTGAGTACCGCATATCATCAACAGACTGACGGACAGTCAGAGCGGACTATCCAGACACTGGAAGATATGCTTAGAGCTGTAGTGCTTGATTTTAGCACTAGTTGGCAAGAATCTTTGCCACTTTTTGAGTTTTCTTACAACCGCAGCTATTAGACGAGTATAGATATGACAATATTTGAAGCGTTGTACGGCAAGAAGTGCAGATCCCCTCTGTATTGGGATGATATCTTTGAGGTACCTGAGATTGGGGCCTGATATGATTAGAGATATGATAGAGAAAGTAAAACTGATTCATAAAAGAATGAAGACAGTTCAACCAGACAAGGCAGAACTTGATGCGACTCTGAGTTATTGTGAGAAACCAATTCAGATTCTCGATCGTAAAGAAAAGCAGCTCAGAACGAAGACTATTCCACTTGTGAAAGTTCAATGGAGTCGTCATGGCACTGAAGAAGCTACCAGAGAGACAGAATCAGATATGAGACAGAAATTCCCAGAGTTATTTCATTGATGTGAGTTTACTATTTAGCCATTATTCTCCATTTCTTATTATATCTGAGTTGATATCTGTTTTGATTGCCTGTGATTTCGGGGACGAAATCGGATCTTAGGGGGGAGAAATGTAATGCCCGAGAATAGTGTTATTATAATCTGTAATGATTTGTTGAGAATTGATGTGATTGTAGCCGGAACGGATTAGACCATGATAGGCAAAAAGAAGAAATGTTATGTGCGAGGACTGAGCACCTCGCGCATATGCGCGACCCATCCAGGCGCATATGCGTGAGGTAGGCAGAGAACCTCGCGCATATGCGCGACATGGACCAGCGCATATGCGCAAGTATGGCAGAGAGTTGCAAAGGACCTCGCGTATATGCGCCAGGCGAGGGCGCCCATATGCGCGAGCTGCCGAGACTACACGCGCCGAGACAGAATGTCTCGCGCATATGCGCCGAGGAGGGTCGCGCATATGCGCGAGACGTGCATCATAAGGATGAAGCCACTTGCCCTTATTTCATGCAATATATATATATATATATATATACATCATGCAATTCTTCAGATTCAGGGGAAGAAAATGAAAAGAATAGCTGGGAGAAAGCTTAAGTTCTTCAAACAAGAGATTTGTGATTCACGAAAGATCCGCCCGTCTGATTTTTAATCTGACTTCAGTACTGAGTTTCTATCGACGAGAGCTTCAACTGGACGTAAGTTTCTTATGTTTTTTATATGATTTGAAATTATGATATTGCCAGAATTAGATATGATTGATATATGGCGTTCTTGACCTAGTAGACATCGTATAATCGAGACCGGATTGAAGAACAGATACCGTATGAAATTGTTAAGATTTTCAGAATGGATTTGATTGAGATTTGATATCAGATTTGTATTGTTATCGATCATGAGTTGAGATTTGTATCTGTTGATATTTGTATTGTTGGATATATTGAGATTGTGCAGTTATGCCGTTAAAACAGAACTAGATTGAGTTCTGATTATATCCAGTATTGATTTGAGTGGTATATTGATATTGTACTCCTCGATATTGTCATTACCAGATTGAGTATGGACAGATTTGAATTCGAGACTTCGACTTCGTCAGACCGAGAAGAGAATGGTATAAATCAATGTTGATCCGGGATTGCACAACTCGATTTTGATTTAACTTGAGTTTCCCTAAATCACATACTTGATTGTCATTGCCTCAATATGTTGCAATGTTTGAGATTGTTGTTGTGCTTATTCTATTGATTTATAGTTAAGCATATGTTATGTGAGGAATCATGGGCGGATGTGCCTAGTCCTTGGGCTGATGTGCCTGATATTTGGCGGAGATGCCAATTTGGCGGAGAGGCCAAGTCTTGGGCAGAGGTGCCAAGACACCGGAAGTTTGGTCATATCGATGTTGCCTTGGAGTAGAGCGACTTCTATCGCCGAGATTCGATATGGACAGGACCAAAGTCCGTAAATAAGAATGTACCGTCACCGCGATCGGGAGAGTAGGTGAGAGATTGTTACGTTCTTATTCATATTTGGATCCCTAGATTAGGAAAGAGTTGAATCAGAGATTATGAGTCAGAGTTGATTTGCAGTTTTACATTGATTCATGTCTTTCAGATTTGATACATGTTATTGATATTTGCTTCATGCTTTTATATCTGTTTATATGACTGCATGTATATATGATTTATACTGGGAATGTATTTCTCACCGGAGTTATCCGGCTGTTGTTGTGTTTGTATGTATGCATGACAACAGGTGGGACAGGATCAGGGTCAAGAAGAGAATGAGAGAGGACAAGTTAGCGTGGAGATCCGGATCAGAAGTAGATAGGCTTCAGCACTTGATATATAGTAGTTGAACCCTAGTTTGATTTTAATGTATTGAGTACAAGACATGTACTTTTACTTTGATATGTATATCAGATTGATTCCATTATGTTTCCGCACTTGTATTTAAAAAAAAATTTAGACCCTGTTTATCTTAATTGAGTTAATCATTCCCAAAGATGATTAAGAAATGAATTAGCGTCCGGGTCCCCACACTTTAAATAGCTTTTAACACTATTTTAAAGTAAAATTTTAAAACTCAGTTTTCTTCAAATGTTCTTCTTAGAACAACCCGCTTTGATACCAATTAAAGGACCGTTTGCTGAGCATTTTTTCGAATGCTTCAAAGAAAATATTCTCCAATGAGCTGCAATAGCTCGTGTTCTAAGAATATTAACATCGATGAATTAAATCGAGTTTGGTTAAAAACCAAGCGGAATAAACTCGAAGTAATCATTTGTGAAGAAAATTATTATATTAGAAAACATTTTAACTTATGTAAACTGAATAACCGAAAAAGGGTAGATTAGTTTTTGCATTCATCAGTTCAGTTATGGTGACAACTGAACTGACGGATACTCTAACTGATCCAAACAGTTTGAAAATAATAGTTAATCAGTTAAATATACAATATATGTTTATGGATGTTCGGAGACTTCAACTGCTCCTATGTTACCCCTTCTACCGCCTCGGTTAGGATCCACTAGAAGACTTTGATTTATACAACTCTTTGTACAAACCCACTCAGCTAGGACTTACACTACTGTCTAAACTGAACTCCTAGCTACGACTGAAGGCAGCACCTTCCAGCCAACACTTCTTTAACGTCTATGTGTCAAAGACTACATAAACAAATTTAACGTCTTTGTGCAAAACTATATTTGAGTGCTTGAGAAAATTTGTGTGTAAGAACTGAACAAGGATGTTCTCACACACTTAGGGAAAATGGCTTCTAAACTAAGCAGATAACACGTTTAAGTGCCCCAGAATGCTTCTGAAAGCAGATGTGCAATGTGTGTGCCCTTTCTTTTCTCTCTTGAAGAAGCTTATTGTATAGAATCTCGTTCTTTTTCTTCAGCTTCTCCTTGTGGTGTATATTGCTTTTTATTTCTTGTTTGAGTCTTCACCGATCTTCTCTTTATATATAGGCGGTAAGACTGAACGTATAGTGAGACTCATTTATTATAACCGTTGCATCTTGAATTCGTTTCTTGAACTTTGTGTTTCGACTTTTCGACTGCCCTACTGAAACGTTTTTGTATTTAATACTCTGATGCAACGTCCATTATTGTCCTTGGGCTGGACAATGGCTTTGTACCTTCACGTACAGCTGGACTCCAGTGAAAGAGTTTGTCTTCATCCATAACTGAAAGATTCTGACTGATGCTTCGAACTGGTCAGTTGATCTGATCTTCAGTTGGGCTGATGAAATCATATGACTCGTCAGTTGAACTGATTTCACTCTTGTTCAGTTGGACTATTCAGCTGGGTTTCTTCATCAGTTGAACACTCCTTCGGCTGGCCAGGCATCTGAGGTTCTCATGCTGAACCACCTATCAACTGGACAATCAGCTGGACTGCTCAATTGACGTAACAGTTAGACTGATTCATTTTGTGCGATCAGTTGGGTCTTCAGTTTGTGATGTAAACAGCTCGTCAGTGAACCTAGATGCTGCACACTAAGGTAGATTATTAGTAACACAATTAACAAGTTTTGTTATCATCAAAATCAAGATTGCGAACTTGAAAAGTTCCAACAGAAAGACATAAAAAACCTGAACTGGTACAAATAATTGTTGAGAAAGTAGCTATCATCAGAGATAAACTCAAAGCAGCACAAGACCGACAAAAGAGGGGCTGTTTCGAAGAGAAGACCGTTGGATTTTGAAGTCGGTGAAAAGGCTTATGTCAAAGTTTCACCTATGAAGAGATTTGGCTACTTCAACAAATCGGGGAAAATTAAACCCAAGGTATGTCGGACCCTTCGAAATCCTCGAAAAAGTCAAAAACATAGCCTATCGATTAGTTTTGCCACCGAACATGCCAAGATTCCACAACGTCTTCCACATTTCACAGCTAAGAAGATACATTCCCGATTCGAGTCATATTCTGGAGGTCGCACCATTGCTAATTGACAACAACCTGAATGAGGAACTGAAATATGAAGAGGTTTCTGTCCATATAATGGACACCAAAGAACAAGTACTAAGACACCGAACCATTCCAAGACGTGACCGAGTTGCCCTTTTGAGGCTTGGTACATGGTGAATCATTTTTCAAATAAAAAAGAAACAAGAACAGATTTTCGGCCCCTTCCCCTTATTTCATGTGTTGTTCGATTTTAGGGAGTGGTGTAGATCTTGGTTGGCCTCTGGCCCTTAGCCATGGTTCACACCCTACCTCTTGATGTCTAGATCGTGCCATGGTCAATCAAATGGTCACTAGAACGACATGAGACAGCAAACGAAGCAAAACACCACACGCACGCAAGGGTGCTCTCGGGTGGGAATTTTCGGTTGGTTTCGGGTGTGGTGCGAATTGTGGCTGGCCTAGGGCCCTTAGCCATGGTTCAAATCATTCCCTAGGCTGTTGGTAAGAGCTTTGGTTGGTTGTGCAAGCCCCAATGGCTGATAGTCTAGAAAACGACACAAGGAAGCGAAGGCACGCCTGCTGTATTTTGTGGACAGCAAGTGGTGCGTTGGTTCAGAGGCTCGTTCGAGTTCTTGGTTGGTTGGCTTCTAGCCTATGGCCTTGGACTGGACAGTGCCTCATTGAGTTGAGAAGGTCATGTTTTTGGCCGTTTGTGATTCGGATCATTTTAGAGGTCGTACGAGAAATTACGGTGCGATGTGCTAAATTGACTCTCGAAAGAGCATTTCATGTTTTGGCCTCCATTCACCAAAATTTCGACTTGCATCATTTTTGGAGCATTATTTCGTCATTTTAGGTGTATTTTAATCATGACTAAATGATGGTTCTGTGTTTGTTCGGGTTGGCACGGAGTCATGATTAAATACGAAGTCGTTGGGCGTAATTGTCTCGTTTTTGGATTCAATTACGAAGTTTGGTCAAGAAAATCATTTGCACATTTTCATGATAAATTTAGGTCGCAGCGAGCCTGAGAACGATCCAATTCATGTGGTAAAATAATACAGGATATTTCATCATGCCATTTAATTATATTACGTGCATAAAAATATAAAATATTCATTTTTGAGATTTATGTTATATTGCTTGTGGCCATTTCACTATCATGGGATCATTGTATCATCCGGTCGTCAGTTACCGGTCAGTTCAGTTCAGTTCCACCCAGTATACTGTGGCATTAGTCTGATCAGACGTTCATTGCTTCACCCGGTTTCTAGTTACCGGTCAGTTCAGTTCAGTGCAGGGGCCACTTGCGTAGAACAAAATCTCACCAGAAAATTATTACTTGCTATTTCATTACAGGGCTCCAAGGAGAAAACATTTTCACTGTGACTTTCAGTTCAGTTATGCACGTATTATAATTAATCTTGACACGATATTTTACGTTATGCCTCATGACATGATATTTTCATTTGCATGCAATTTTATTATATTATTACTCGTTATTTACGATATATGCATGCTGAGTCTTTAGACTCACTATACTTGATTGTTGTAGGTACTGATGATGTTGGGGCCGAGGGCGGGGACCAGTGAGCTAGCTTGGGTCGGCAGTAGTGGAACCTGAGGACCTCATTTACAGCATTCGCCATTTTTATGCTCAAACATTTTAACAGTTGTTGGATTACTTTAAACTTGTTATTTTGCGAACAATAAGTTCTTCCGCTGCTATTTTTAAACATTAAACTTGATTTATCAGTTTATTTTATGAATGGGCATTTTAATTATTTTAAAAAGAATTTTTTTTTATTTTTCCGCAAATTTTTAAACACGAATTTTCGGGCAATTATAGCTGGTATCAGAGCCAGGTTCTGTAAAGGGTTGTACTACTACTGACTACGAGAAGCTCATGAAGTCACGTCTTCGGTCTGTAAGTTTTACATTTACGCATTTTATTCAAAGCATGAATTATTCAACAGCATGTTTTCATGAATTATTTTACCTCCAAATTTTTATTGTTCAGTATTTAAATTTAATTAAATTATAAAGATTATGCATGTTGGTTACGTACGGGTTATGTATGGAACAGTATGCCCCCTAGAAGCATTCTCGAGCGCACTAGAAATGATGAGCCTCGCCATGAGGACAGGGAGGAGCAGAGGCAGGAGAGAGATTTACCACCTCCACCTCCACCTCCACCGGACATTAATGCCCAGATGCTAGCTGGGATGACTCAGTTCTTCACACAGTATGCGGGGAACCATGCTGTGGCAACCAGGCCGACAGGGCCCGAGGCTGTCTATGAGAGATTCATGAAGATGCGTCATAAGGAGTTTTCAGGGACGACGGACCCCATGATTGCCGAGGGCTGGATCAAGTCCCTGGAGGTTATCTTCGAGTTCATGGAGCTTGGAGATGCAGACAGAGTCCGATGTGCCACATATTTATTCGGAGGAGATGCCCGCTTATGGTGGGAAGGAGCATCAGTAGCCCTGAACTTGGCTACGCTGAGTTGGGCGCGCTTCACGGAGGAATTCTACTCCAAATATTTCACTGAGGAGGTGCGCACGAGGTTGACCACGGAATTCATGAGCCTGAGACAGGGAGATCTGATTGTTACGGAGTTTATCCGTAAGTTGGAGAGGGGTTGTCATTTTGTGCCCCTGATCGCGAATGATGCTAAAGCCAAGTTGATGCATTTCTTGGTGGGTCTACGGCCGATCTTGCGCCTTGATGTTAGGGTGTTTGACCCTACTACTTATGAGGTCGCTGTCTCCAAAGCTCTAGCCGCAGAGCAGGATCTGCGTGATATCGAGAGAGACCGCTAGGGCAAGCGCCCAGTCCAGGTACCACACCGCCCTCCTCCTCAGCAGCATCAGCAGCAGCACAAGAGGCATTTTTACGGGCCGCCTAGAAACAGAGGTCAGTAGCAGCCGCAGCAACGGGGACGCCCAGCCTCGAGGACTTTTGAGCACCCAGTTTGCCCTAAGTGCTCACGTCGCCATCCTGGAGCATGTATGTTTGGTTCAGGGAAGTGTTATAAGTGTGGTAGTCTAGACCACTTACTTCTGCAGTGCCCTCAGAAGAATCTGCCTACCCAAGGCAGAGTTTTTGCCCTGCATGCGACAGAGACAAACCCGGAGACCATGCTTATGACAGGTATCTTACAGCTTTAAGTTTATATTTGAATTTCAATGTTTTGGGAATTGGGTTAAGATTTTTGAACATAGAATTGCAGTAGGTTTGCATGCTCTACTCAGTATTATTTTGGAAATTTAAGTTAGAAGAACTTTTGTAAAGGCCTGTATTTCGTAGTCGTATTTTTGCGGAATTATAAAAATTTTTCTAAATAAATAATCATCTTGCCTCATTTATAAAATAAACATGTAAATAATTTTAACTTTAAAATAACAGCGGAAGCAAATATTGTTTTCAAACAACAATTTAAAAATAATCCAACGTATTAAAACTGAATTTGAATAATAAAAGGTGCATAAACTAAAACACGAGGTCCTCGGGTTTTCTACTGCTGCCACAAGATCGCTCATTGGTCTACGCCCTTTATCTCGACCTCATCAGTACCTACAACAATAAAGTCTAGTGAGTCTAAAGACCCAACATGTATATATCGTGAATAATAAGTAAATATATCATAAAATCGCATGCAACGTAAAAATAAAGTATCGTAAAACGTACGGTGAAAATCGTTTCATGAATAATTATATCTACGTGCATATCTGAAAATCATACGTAAAAGCTTTGCTCAATAGAGCTCTGTCATATCATATCATAATTTTCTGATAGAGATAATGTTTATAAGCAAGTGGCCCATAACATAACGTGAACGCTCAGACTAAACCACAGTATACTAGGCGGTAGAGATCACCACAGCCCTTGGACTGGATATCTGTACCCATATATAATTGTAAACCGGTAGTAAGTCACCGGGCGGAGTGGTCCTCGGTTGCGCCTACCGACTTCCAAACCCATAAACATAAGGTGGCCACAAGACATATAGCATATATCTCAAAAATAAATATTTTATATTTTTATGCACGTAATATAATTATAACCTTATTTTTACCGGATGAGTTGGATCGCTCCCAGGCTTGCTGCGACCTAATTCTAATATGTGACACATGCAAATAATATTATCTTGACTTAAACTTGACAATAGAACCAAAACTCAACAATAGAACCAAAAATGAGACTATTATGACCAACCACTTGATTTTTTTATCATGGTATCGTACCAACCCGAACCAACATTAAACCGACGTTTAACCATGATTAAAAATACCCCAAACATACTGAAAAATATGCACAAGGACTGTAAAACACGAAAATAGGTGAATGGAACACAAAAACATAAAACACTCTTTCGAGAGTCATTTTGGCACCTTTCACCGTAAATTCTCGTACGACCTCTAAACTCAACCAAATCACAAACGGCCAAAAACACGACTTTTCTAACTCATTACGTACTGTCCATTCCAAGGCCATGGGCTAAAAGCCAACCAAGAACTCAAACAAGCACCAAAACTGAACTGCAAGTTGCTGTAAAATTACACCAGTAGCAGCTTGTGTGTTTGTAGTGAAAATCCTGAAATAAATGACTATGGGCTTGAACCACTGTCCAAGGACTCTTACCAACATCCTAAGGTATGGCTTGGACCATGGCCAAGGGCTAAAAGCCAACCACAAATTGAGCCAACACATAGGATAATGCAACATGCTAGCCGAGAATGCATATTCTGTGCAGTGGTGTATATATTGAATTGTTTTGTTGTCAATCTTCGTTCCAGTGGCTATATAATTAACCTTCGCTCGATCTTGACATGATAAAGTGTGGTATGAACCATGGTTATGGGCTAGAAGCCAACCATAATCCAAACAACACAGAAAAACCGAAATTTACTCACACCAAAAATACGATTTTGAAAACCGAAGAGCACTTGTTATGTTTCTGTAAAAATCTGAGGGATCTATGAAGCAAGCTTTGAATAGATGATTTGGTCACGTCCTAGACATGATAAGGAAGGGTTCTAACCATGGCAACAGTCCCTAGGACAGCCAAGTTTTGAATACCCCCTTAAACCATTCAATGACAAAAACCGTGACTCCATTTCTGCACTTGAGGGAAATGTTGCTGTCATTTCCTTGTTTGTTCGTGTATGGAATTGAACCATTGAACCAAAAACACCCTAACACATTCTAAATTATGCCTAGAAGCAGCCATGAAAGCCTGGAATCGAGCAAATCCCTGTAATCAACAAAGACAACACAACCGTGAAGTGCATATCACAGGGCCGAGAAGCTGTACAGCTTTCTTTCAAGAGTTTTGCTGTCAAATTGTGTTTTGCCACTTGATTTATGAACATATACTGATTTAAAATAGCTAATATAACTTGATTGCAGAGAAAATGAATAATATATACATGCCTGGAATTTGTTTTGACACATAAACAAATCAATACAACGAAGACGAGCGGCGGAGTCGGAGTTGGTTTTCTTCTTTCTTGTGTTACTGCTGCTGTGCACGATAACCTTAGCTGCTGTTTCTGATATATTTCGAAGGTGGAGAGTGTAGGTTTGCTAGACAATGAAGAGGAGTGCTATAAGGGGTGTTAAAGGTGCCATAATATACATTAAGTTGGGAGGTTACAAGTCAAGAAGTTGAATGGATTTGAATGGCTTCTTCTTCTCTTGTTTTATTGTTGCTGTTTTTCACGATTTTACTCAGTTGTTCCCTTCTGATTTTTCGAGCATATTAGTGTAGGACATGTGGGTAAGGAAGAGGAATGTTATAGGTGGTGTTAAAGGGTCATAATATACATTAAAATGGGAGTTACAAGTGAAGGAGTTGAATGGATTCAAATTGTTTCTTCTCTCCTTGTAAGCCGCTTCTTTTCCTCATTTTTGCTGCATGTTTTCGTTTATTTACTAGCGTGATGGGTTAAGGAAGAGTTAAGGTATATTATTGTGTTTGAATTCACTAATAACTGATGAATTAAAGGTGAGGAATTGTATTCACCTTAAAGGCTAATGAGGTGATATGAATGAGATTTACCACACATGTAAAATGGGAAGATTGAACCGAAAGTGATAAACAATTTTACATGGTATAACATTGATTAAATCTTGTATTTTAAATTCTTAAGGGTTTAAATACCCATTATACATTTTAGTGAATTTACACCTTAATTTAAAATGAACTCTTGTATGGCATTGCATGGTTAACAATTTAAGTATTTAAATGTTATATTTAATTTCTTGAATATTCCTAGATTAATTCATCCACATTTGTTCACATATTTTAATTTAAGCTTTAATTAAATATTGAACCTAAAAGAACTTAGTTAATTACTTAGCTCCAATTAATTTATTAAATCCCAAAGACATTCTTTTTCTTTAAATTAAATTATTCTTTCACTTAAATTAAATTTAGGAATATTTTCTTATTATTAATCTTATCTCAAATCTCCAAACTCCGGTCCGATCTCGCATATTTATCCTGAAAAGATAAAACTAAACATCTATTTTAAAATAATTGATCATGATTTAAAATTATTAAAATGACTTAAACACTTCATATATTTAATTAAAAATTCATTCTTAATTTAAATAGTAACAATTATGCATGGCTTATACGTAATCTGATTTTCGGGTTCTACAACTCTCCCCCATTAAAGAAATTTCGTCTCCGAAATTAAATCTTACCGAATAACTCGGGATATCGACTCTTCATCTCTGGCTCTGATTCCCACGTAGCTTCCTCCTCTGAATGATTGAGCCATTTGAATTTCACTAACTTGACCATTTTGTTCCGAAGCTTTTTCTCCTGTCTGTCTAAGATTTGCACTGGTCTTTCCTCATAAGACAAGTTCGGTGTGAGCTGCAACGGTTCAAAGTTCAGGACATGCGATGGATTCGCCATATACTTCCTCAACATAGAGACGTGAAACACGTTGTGTACTCCGACCAGATTCGGCGGAAAAGCAACACGATAAGCTAATGTCCCAACTCTGTCGAGGATCTCAAATGGTCCAATGAATCTCGGACTGAGCTTTCCTTTCTTCCCGAACCGCATAACACCTTTCATCGGTGCTATCTTCACGAAAACATGGTCACCAACAGCGAACTCTAAATCTCTCCTTCTCTGATCCGCATAACTCTTTTGTCTACTCTGAGCAGTCCTCATCCTATCACGGATCTTGACTACTACATCAGCAGCCTGCTGCACAATCTCCGGACCCAACTCTGCTCTCTCCCCTACTTCATCACAATGAATAGGCGATCTATACTTACGACCGTACAGTGCTTCATATGGAGCCATACCTATAGACGACTAAAATCTGTTATTATAGGTAAACTCCACCAACGGTAGCTTTGATTCCCAGCTCCCGGAGAAATCAAGAACACATGCACGAAGAAGATCCTCCAAAATCTGGATAACTCTCTCGGACTGACCATCCGTCTGTGGGTGAAAAGCCGTGCTAAACAACAATTTCGTACCCATAGCTGAATGTAGACTTTTCCAAAATGATGAAGTGAATCTAAGATCTCGGTCAGATACTATAGAAACGGGAATAACATGAAGTCTGACGATCTCCCGGATATATAACTCTGCATACTGGATCATGGAGAAAGTCGTCTTAATAGGCAAGAAATGGGCTGATTTCGTAAGACGATCAACAATCACCCATGTAGCATTCGACCCATTGACTGACTTTGGCAGACCGACAACGAAGTCCATGGTAACATTCTCCCACTTCCATTCGGGAATTGGAAGAGGCTTGAGCATACCTGCTGGTCTCTGATGTTCCGCTTTCACAAGCTGACACGTCAGACACTCGGATACAAAACGTCTGATATTCCTCTTCATTCCTGGCCACCAATATAATAACTGCAGGTCTTTGTACATCTTCGTACTCCCCGGATGAATAGAGTATGGCGACATATGGGCCTCAGCTAAAATATCTGCTCGAATAGAATCACTGCGAGGAACCCATATTCTGTCTCGATATCTCACAATATCGTCTCTGACTGTATACAAGATATTGCCCTTTGCCTCATCTCTCTACCTCCACTTTGTCAACTGCTCGTCTGCTAACTGTCCACTGCGAATACGATCTAGAAGAGAAGACTGACTCGTCAAAGTAGATAGACGAAGAACTCTACCTCGAGGATATGTCTCTAGATCAAACCTCTGCATCTCAAAGTGAAGAGGTCTTGATACCACCCAAATGAGCCATCCCTGCGACTTTCCTGCTCAACACATCTGCAACTACATTAGCTTTGCCAGGATGATAGCTAATGTCACAGTCGTAGTCCTTCACTAATTCCAACCAACGCCTATGTCGCATATTCAACTCTTTCTGTGTAGAGAAGTATTTGAGACTTTTGTGGTCGGTAAAGATCTGGCACTTCTCTCCGTACAAATAATGCCTCCAAATCTTCAATGCAAATATTACGGCTGCCAACTCCCATGCTGCATCAATACTGCGCCTAACCCGAGTTTCGAAGCATCGGTATACAGAACAAAATCTCCGGGTCCTGAAGGCATGGCCAACACTGGTGCTGAAATAAGAGCTTGCTTCAATGTATCGAAGCTCTTCTGACATTCCTCTCTCCACACATACTTAACATTCTTCTTCGTCAATGATGTGAGTGGAACTGCGATGGAGGAGAATCCCCGAATAAACTTCCGATAGTATCCTGCTAGCCCAAGGAAACTACGGATCTCTGACGCATTTTGCGGCACAACCCAATCTCTGATTGCTGCAACTTTCGCTGGGTCCACTTCAATGCCACTGCTAGAAACGACGTGGCCTAAGAACGCCACTTTCTCTAACCAGAACTCGCATTTGCTGAACTTCGCGAATAGCTTATGCTTTCGTAAGGTCTACAATACTGTGGTCAGATGTCTGCTGTGATTCTCTTGATTCTTTGAGTAGACGAGAATATCGTCTATGAATACTATCACAAACTGATCAAGATACGGCTGAAATACGCGATTCATGTGATCCATAAAAATTGCTGGCCCATTCGTCAAACCGAATGGCATCACAAGAAACTCGAAGTGTCCATAATGAGTCCTGAAAGCAGTCTTGAGAACATCGGCGTCTTTCACTCTTAGCTGATGATAACCAGAACGCAGATCAATCTTGGACAATACTGAAGCTCCCTGCAACTGATCAAATAAATCTTCAATCCTCAGGAGTGGGTATTTGTTCTTCACTGTAACTCTGTTCAACTCCCGGTAATCAATGCAGTGCCTCATCGAACCATCCTTTTTCTTCACAAACAAGACCGGTGCGCCCCATGGCGAAAAGCTTGGGCGAATGAACTCCTTGTCAAGAAGTTCCTGAATCTGTTTCTTGAGTTCTGCCATCTCTGTTGGTGCTAATCGGTATCGTGCTTTCGATATCAGTGTGGTACCTAGCATAAGCTCAATAGAAAATTCCACCTCTCCCACAGGTGGTAAACCAGAGACATCATCGAGAAAAACGTCTAGAAAGTCCCGGAAAATAGGAACATCGGATGCTGACTGTTTGGGCGTCTCGGGAACAGATACAAGAGTAGCTAGAAATGCTCGGCACCCTCGATGCATGAGTTTCCTAGCCTGGACATAAGGTATTATAGAATTGTTCCATCCCACGTGGTCGGACGAGAACAGATCTCCTCTGGAAATCAATCAAAACTCTGTTTCTCAATAGCCAGTCCATCCCTAGAATTATATCAAATTCTGGCATTGACAGAACGATAAAATCCGCATACACGAGATTACCATAAAGTTCAAGGTCTATATCTCGGATCACATTAGTAGCTGTCATCTCCTCTCCCGAAGGCAATGCTACTGAATACGCTATGTCTAGCCCAATTGTCTTGATCTGGAGAGAATTTACAAAGGTTTTTGAAATGAACGAATGAGTAGCCCTTGAATCTATCAAGGCTTTCGTAGCTGAACCGGCTATAAAGATTCTCCCTGAAAGATTGGAATATTATGCTAAACCCAATAGTTTTACAAGAACTATGCTTATAGACATGCAAAGGTCAAAGTTCTTCTAACCTAAATTCTCGTAGCTAACACTGATTAGAACATGCAATCCTATCATAAATTCTAAGTTCAAAATCTTAACCCAAAACATTAAACTTCAAATACAATTTAATGATTTAGGATACCTGTCATGAGCATCGTCTCCGGGTTAGTCTCCGCAGCATGGAGAGCAAAAACTCTGCCTTGGGTAGGCAGATTCTTCTGAGGGCAATTCTTCAATATGTGGTCAGTACTACCACATTTGTAACACTTTCCCGAACCATATATACAAGTCCCAGCATGACGACGTGAGCACTTGGCACAGACTGGATACTCCACTGTCCTCGGGACTGCTCGTCCTTGCTGTTGCTGTTGCTGCTGCTGCCCTCTGATCCTAGGTGGACCGTGGAAAGGTCTCTTATTCTGAGGCTGCTGCTGAGGAGGACGGTGTGGTGCCTGAAATGGTCGTTTACCTGGCGATCGCGCTCAATATCATTCTGGTCTTGCTCTGCCGCTAGAGCTCTGGAAACAGCAACATCATAGGTAGTAGGGCCAACCACCCTAACATCACGGCGTAAGATCGACCGCAGACCATTCAGAAAATGCCTCAATTTGGCTCCAACATCATTAGCAATTAGGGGTACAAAATGACATCCCCTCTCGAACTTACGGATGAACTCCATAACAGTCAAGTCTCCCTGCCTCAGGGTCATGAACTCCGTGGTCAACCTCGAACGCACCACTTCAGTAAAATATTTAGAGTAGAATACCTCCGTAAAGCGCGTCCAGCTTAAAGTAGCCAAATCCAAAGCTACAGATGCTCCTTACCACCACAGACGAGCGTCTCCTCCAAACAGATAAGTCGCACAACGAACCCTATCTCCATCTTCGAGCCCCATGAACTCGAAAATAACCTCAAGGGATTTAATCCATCCCTCGGCAATCATGGGATCTGTCGTTCCTGAGAATTCCTTTGGTCGCATCTTCAAGAACCGCTCATAGATAGCCTCCGGCCCCGTCTATCTGGCTCCCCCTGCATTGTTCCCCGCAAACTGTGCGAAGAACTGAGTCATCCCAGCTAGCATCTGGGCATTCATGTCTGGTGGAGAGGGTGGTGGTAAATCTCTCTCCTCGTTCTCATGATGATGCTCATCACCTCCCGTGCGATCAATAATGCGTCTAGGAGGCATGATGTTCCATAATTATAACCCATACGTAACCAACATGCATAATTCCACTATTTTCTTTAAATTTAAATAAATACTGCATAATCGTAATCTTGACATAAAATATTTCATGCAATCATGATGTAAAAATATTTCATGCTTTAAACGAAATGCGTAACCGTAAAACTTACAGACCGAAGACGTGACTTCATGAGCTTCTCGAGAGCAGTAGTAGTACAACCCTTTACAAGATCATAGGCTCTGATACCAACTGTAAAGGCCCGTATTTCGTATTCGTATTTTTGCGGAATTATAAAAATTTTTCTAAATAAATAATCATCTTGCCTCATTTATGAAATAAACATGTAAATAATTTTAACTTTAAAATAACAGCAGAAACAAATATTATTTTCAAACAACAATTTAAAAATAATCCAACATATTAAAACTGAGTTTGAATAATAAAAAGTGCATAAACTAAAATATGAGGTCCTTGGGTTTTCTACTGCTGCCACAAGATCGCTCACGGGTCTACGCCCTCCGTCTCGACCTCATCAATACCTACAACAATCAAGTCTAGTGAGTTTAAAGACTCAACATGTATATATCGTGAATAACAAGTAAATATATCATAAAATCGCATGCAACGTAAAAATAAAGTATCGTAAAACGTACGGTGAAAATCGTTTCATGAATAATTATATCTACGTGCATATCTGAAAATCATACGTAAAAGCTTTGCTCAATAGAGCTCTGTCATATCATATCATAATTTTCTGGTAGAGATAATGTATCTAAGCAAGTGGCCCATAACATAACGTGAGTGCCTGATCAGACTAAACCACAGTATACTAGGCGGTAGAGATCACCACAGCCCTTGGACTGGATATCTGTACCGATACATGATCGTAAACCGGTCGTAAGTCACCGGGCGCAGAGGTCCTCGATTGCGCCTACCGACTTCCAAACCCATAAACATAAGCTGGCCACAAGACATATAGCATATATGTAAGGCTCGAGATTTATTAGTGTTCATTGATGTGATATTCGGAAGATATGAGTATGCATGACATGTAATGAGAAGCACTAAATGAGATTATGATGTGTTGCATAAAGTCTAGACCGCACCCGCGCTACGAACAAGATCGCACCCGCGGTTGATGGACAGAGAGTTGGAGATTAATTACGGAAGTGACACCGCCCTGCGGTGCTAGACAGACCGCACCAGCAGTTCTACTACAGTGAGGTCAGCGCACTCGCGGTGCAAAACAGAGCGCACCCGCAGTCGCTGTTTCTGAAATTTTGGATGATGATCAATATGCCTAGCGCACCCGCGGTGTGAGAAATACCGCACCCGCGGTGAAACGTGCAGTAAGCACATTCAGCCATGTGCCTTACATGCAATGTGATCTATATATATATATATATACCTGCATGCAAATTCATGAGAAGGAAGGGAGGAAAGAGCCGAGGAAGTGCAAAAAAAGAATTGAAATATTCTTACGCCTTTTGTGAGAAATCCGTCCGTCTGTTTTTGAATTCGACTTCAGTACTGTGTTCCTATCGACGCAGGCTACAACTTGGCGTAAGTTTCGTTACGTTTAGACATGATTTGAATTTAGGATATTGTCAGAATTGAATATGAATCAGATATGATGTTTCTGCTACAGTACACATGGTATAACTGAATTCAGATTAAAGAATAGACTATTTATGAAATTGTTATGAATTTCAGAGTTGATTTAGTTGAGATTTTATATCAGAGTTGTGTTATTATTCAGATTATGAGTTGTACTGATACTGGTGATGAATTCTGGTATTATATCTGTGATGTTGAGATAGACGGGGTTATCGTGACTGTATTGTTATGCCGTCGAAACATCAGTAGATTGATATTGATCAGATTCAGTAATGATTTCGATTGTATCATGATATCATTGATATGAAGTAGATTGTACCTTGTTCAGATATGGATCAGATTATATACCGATTTGAGTATTGATCAGAACTGGTTTTGAATCGAATTATATACTGATATTGTATTTATACGATTGTCATTGCCAGACTGGTTATGGACAGATTAGAATACAAGACTTCGTCTTCGTCAGACCGGGAAGACAAAGGTATAATTCATGTTTTGTTTTGGGGAAGACACAACTCAAATGAGATTCAATTTGAGTTGCCCAACAAAATCACATACTAGGGTTGTTGTTTACCTTTAGATATAATTGATTGTTTATAGAATTATATTCAAATCTCTTGATATGACGATGCCTTGTTTATAGATTTATATTCAAGAATTTGACCTAGGAGAGTCATTGGCAGACTTGCCAAACTAGATGTTCGGTGGTATCGACGCTTCGGATCTGATTCACTCCGATTGTAGACATTCGATACAGACAAGACCGAAGTCTAGGAATAAGACGTACAGTTACTTCGATTGGGAGGGTAGGTGACAGAGAGTGACGTCTTATTCACACCGGGATCCCTAGAGTTAGAGTCGAGTCGAGTCAAGATATGAATTGAATTGAGTTGCATGCTTATTTTATTTTGATTCCAGAGATTATGGAATCCATTGTTACTGCATGCTTATTTTGATTTGGTTTCGTAGACTATGAAACTTATTGTTATGAATTTTATGCATGATAATATGCTTTATGATTTATATTGTGTATATGCATGTATACATGTTTTATACTGGGATTTATTCTCACCGGAGTATCCGGCTGTTGTCTTGTTTTGCATGTGTGTATGACAACAGGTGGGACAGGATCGGGGTCAAGAAGATGAGTTAGAGTGGTGATTCCGGACTTATTGTCGACTTGGTTTAATACTTGAAATTTAGTAGTTGAACCTTAGACTAGTATGAATAATTGTTAAACATTATTGTACTTTATACTGAGATGTATAATAGATTGATTCCATTACCTACCGCACCTACCGCATTTTAAAGAAAAATTTTTAGACCATGTTTATCTTAATTGATAATTAAATCTTAAAGATGATTCAGAAAATGATTAGCGTCCGGGTCCCCACAACAGGTGGTATCAGAGCGATAGATCCTTTAGACTGAGATAGAAGAGAATTAGCGGGGTAGATTGAGTTTTCTTTCCTTGCATGTGATTGCTAGCATCAGATTTATTTTAATGTTGACTTACATTGTGTGTGCTAGCATGACATTATGCTTTACTGCTTTGAAATACATGGTTACCTGATTATCTGATTTGAGTCGGTAGTATGTATTATTGAGTATGAATCAGATCTGATTCATGATCAGCAGTAAGATGATCAGAGAAAGATTGGAACAGATTTGTAGTATTGGAGTACTAACGTTTTGATAAGCAGATATACCTCTACGGAGAATTCCAGAAAGGGGTAGTACTTCGACTGAACAGATAGATGTATCAGAAATTCCGATGGAAACACAGATGAAGAAGTTTCAGTCGTTTCAACCGCTGATTTTAAAGGGTACTGAGACGCCCGTAGATTGTGAGAATTGGCTTGAAAGCATAGAAATGCTATTTGAATTTCTGGGTTTCACAGATGATTGTAGAGTTACACTGATTGGGAACCAGCTAACAGAGATTGCAAGAAGTTGGTGGCTTATAACCAAAGAAGCTTTGGAACAACGTAGTTCACTAATTACGTGGAAAATTTTTAAGGTTGAATTCTATCAAAGATTTTTCCCCGTATCATACAGACAAGACAAAAGTGCAGAGTTTTCAAATTTGAGACAGGGCCACTTGAGTATTGATGAGTATTTGGGCCAGTTCTTTACCTTGTTACGTTTTGTCCCTCATGTGGCTAGAAATGATGAAGCTATATCTGATCAGTTCATTCAGGGATTGAATTCGGAGATACGTACATTGGTAAATGTGAAACGATCGATTAATTTTGCTGATACCTTGAACAAAGCCAAAAGAGCAGAAACAGTTCTGAGAGGACAAAAGAGAGCATCGTATGTTCTTCCAATATCGAGTTCACAGCAATTGCCCCACAGAGTTGAGATGGGCAGTAGCAGTAGTGGGATGAAAGAACAGTTACAAGCTCGAAAGAAGCAGTTCAAGAAGTTAGGGAGCGGGTCATCTAGCTCCAGTAGTTCTAGCTCGAATTACATTGTAGGGTATTGCAGAACTTGTGGAGGAAGACATCCTACCGAGCAATGCCAGGGAGTGACTGGTATATGCAATATCTGCAAACAACGGGGACACTTTGCTAAAGTTTGTCCACAGAGAGATTCCCGAAGATTTCAGGGATCAGGACCATCTGGTGGTAGTGACCGAGGAACAGACCCAAGAGGCACTTGATGATATAGTGGCAGGTACTGTTCTTTTATGATTATATTGCATATGTATTGATATATACTAATGCATTTCCTACGATTATCTTTGATTGAGTTGCATTGAGATATGTTGTATCTGTTGAGTTTGATGGTACTGTAGTATTGATTCCCTTACGTGTTGGAAAAGAAAGATTAATATCAGAGATTTTTGTGAAATATTGTATACTAGAGTAAGATGAGAATGAGGTCGAGTTAGATTATGATGTACTTGTATTTCTGAGTTGACTGCATTATTGATATTAATATGTTGAACAAGTACAGAACTATTATAGATTCTTGTCAGGAGAGTATAAGATTCAGACCAGATATGGCTGATGAGTCGAGATTTCACGATAAGGATTCTAGATCTAGAATTCCTTTGATACCTGTATTGATTATGACTCGATTGATACAGAAAGGAGCAGATGGTATCCTTATGTATTCAGTAGATGTACTGAAATCGAGCCTAGAATTGGCAGATTTGCCAATAAGAGTTGCTGATATTTTCCAGATGAGATTTTTGATTTGCTTCTGATTGAAAGATAGACTTCAGAATTAAACTGAGATCAAGTACTGTTTGTTTTATTAGAATTCAGTACAGAATGATATTGAATGTGCAGAATGTCACTGAATGAAGTGAAAGAATTGAAAGATCAGTAGAAGAGTACGGGCCAGGAGCTACATTTGATCTAGTGTTTCTCGGGGGCATATTGCAGTATGTTCAGAGATATTCTGATGATTTCATGCTCGTTGTATCTATGACATTTTGATATATTTGTAGCATCTGATTGATTGAATCGAATATCTGAAGATTGTATTGAATACTCTGAGAACTATGATTATTGTATACAGAAATTTTCAGATATGAATCCTGTTTGAAACAGATTGTATTCCGAGTATATGATATCTGAAGTTAGTATACTGATTGAATTTGACACAGATGAGATTATGATCAGTGGCTGAGAATGATACCGATATCAGAAAGATCAGAAATTTCAGAAATGTCAGAATTGTCAGAAATTTATTTTTGGTCTGAATTGATAGATTATCGTATACGATTGTTGTGTTGTATCTGCTTGAGTATTGTTATTGTTCTAAAACAGTATTTGAGACAGCTTATATTGTTGGGGGCATATTATATTTGCAGATGATATATAGCAGTTGATCTGAGCGACATGAAGATATGATTGATTAGTCAGAATTGACAGTATTGCCAGAAATTGCAGTTTTATGAGTTTACTGAACTCACTAGATCCGTATAGATTATTGATATTATGAATCTGATTTGATAGTACTGTTATTCTGAGTCAGTGTTTGATATAGATTATTCAAACCGAATCAGAACTGAATTCAAGAATTTCGGCAGTTCAGGGATATAATCAGAATGTTCAGAACTTAATTTCGATAATCAGAACAAAACATCGATCAGAGTGGCAGATATGTGATTTTGTTATGGTATGAGAATGATTATCTGGTGATGCCAAATGTTTCAGAATTGTACAACAGAATTTGATATCGATAGTCAGAACTGAATACCAGGTAGGTATTTTTCCTTAATTTATATCATTAACTGATTGTTTATACCAAATAGTTCGAATTGAAAATGACAGATAGGGTCAGAAGTGCACAAAAATAGATTCAGTAGTCATTCCGGTAACAGAAATTATATGATAATTCGAACAGATAGTTTTGATATAGACAGATTAAATCAGTTATGGCCGAATTTATGCTAAAATGTTGGCAGAATTGTACAGAAATGTCTGAATCGCCAATAAATGAAGATAGAAAGATAGAGATCAGAAGATTTATTACAGAATTTGTATATTCTTGACTAGACATGGGGAGTATATTTCGATGAATTTCGTAATAAGACCACTGCAATACTTTCCAGATTGTGATATGATATGATTGTGATTGACATATTGTTCAATCTATATCTATTAGTTTGTACAAGATGACGTACAAACATGAATAGATGACAAAGATCGATGTCAAAGAAATGGTCAGATTGATCAGAATGTTGAACTAAACGATTGTGATTTTGATTGAGTTTGTAATTGTGGCAGAATACACCACGAACTCTAACATATATTATCCACAAACTGACAGATAGCCAGAGTGTACTATCCGGATATTGAAAGATATCCAGGGAGTGGCAGTGCTGGATGCTAGCACCAGTTGATATGACATATTGTCACTGTGTGAATTATAGTATGATAATAGCCATCAGAAAAGTAATGAGATAGTTACAGATGATATAGTGTACAGTGAGTACTGCAGATTTCTTTGGTATAAGAATAATATCTCGGAGATACCTGAGATAAGATTTGATACAGTCAGAAATGTGACAAAGAAAATGTAGCTAATTCAGGAGATAATGAAGATAGCTCATACCAAACAGACTTAATACGCCAACGTCGGATGATGACGATTGGTATTTGGGGCCGAAGATTGAATATATCCTTGACTGGGATAAACAGATTTGATAACAGCTGATGATATTGATTTGGTACGAGCCGTTGATTGATATATACGGATGTTGTATAACCAGTATTGTGAGATTGATTCGGTCAGAGTTATTTCGAAGGGTATTATGATATTATGCTCTTGAATTATTATTCCAATTTAAAATCACAGATCCGTACAAGAAAGATATTTCAGAATGAAGACTATTCTATTAATGAAAATACAGTAAGTGAAAGGGCCTTAAAGAGACTATCTGAAAGGTAGAACGTGCCCAATGTTATTTAATTAATTCAACACTTGAATTAATTTAATTATTTGGACTCTACTAGGCCCACTAGTGTTTAATTAATTCAACACTTGAAATAATTTAATTTAGTCCATAATAATGTTTATGAAAATCACAATTTTCAAATACATTATTTTTTTGGCCAAATTTTAATTTAAGAACACTTCCTCAAATTAAAGTTACATTTTTTCCTTATAGAAGTCATACTTCCATTTTTCCTTACGCTTATAAACTCATTTATAAGCCGTTCAACACATTGAACTATTTTACTTCTCAACGGGATCTAGAAAGCTAGTACTTGTGTGGCCCTCAATGGTTCATTGATACAACTAGCCGTGGGTTCACATATCCATGTGATTCGGACTAAACATGTCCTTATACGAGCATACCCCAATTGCTCCATTCTTATTTATCAACTCCTTTATACAAGAACGTCAGAACTCAAGTCTGATAGTACCCAACCAACCATGTTAAACGTCTAGCAGCATCGCTTACATGATTCCCTAGGTATCAAATGATAGTGCCTACAAGAACCATTCAATTATGGTTAGCGTACAGTACGGTCCCTTCAACTCATATACCCCGACCGATTCGACAACCATTGGTTTATCGAGATTTTTCAATGAATCGATACTATGTGTCATGTTGTAGTTGCATCGATGGTGTAATCTATGAAACCCCTTTCATAATTACCACCATATTCTGATCAGAGATTTCATACTACATACACATAGGATATCCATACCCAAAGGTAAGCGGTGAATCCCCGACTACAATGCATCGACTGCTATATGTTTTGACAAAACACCCACACTTGCCACCTGATGACCCCTTGAGAGTCGGTAAACAAGTCAAAGTGTAATGCTAGCACATAGAGTCTCAATGTTGTCCCGGGTCATAAGGACTAATGGTGTACAACCATAAACTAGGACGTTTCCACTCGATAAGTGAGAATCACTTGGAAAGTCCTTTATGGAGGGTTGTTCAGTTCCCTCTACCAGAAGCACCTATCTGCATGCTCGGACATCACAATGTCCCCTACCAATGAAACATGGTACTCACATCGCAGATAATAGTCTCGAACTTGAGCGGCCTATATCCTTCTTAGCGGTGGCTGAATCGACTAGGAACTGTTTAGAATATACAGTATTCCAAATATGAGTTTCATGATACTCATCATATGAGCATCTCATATTCTTTCTACTATTTGTATATTCAAGGGCTTTATCTATGCAACTAGCATGGGTATACGGATAAAGATGTGCCAAAATAATAATAATTTCAAATATTATTAAAATAAAGATCGTTTATACATAGAGTTTCATTATGAACACTCGACCAACACTTGGTTCGACGGGCACCTACTGTAACAATCCTTGTGCTACAAGCCTCGCTTTATCGCGCACAACTAAACCATCTTCGTTCAGTTTGTTTCTATACACCCATTTCATACATATAATAGTTTTAGAAACTGGTCTTGGAACTAAATTCCATACATTGTTATGGGTAAACTGATTTATCTCTTATTGCATAGCATTTATCCAGTTAGGATCAGCAAGAACTTCATCAGTTTTCTTTGGTTTCAGTTGGGAAACAAAAGTTGAATGAATAAATAAATTAATCATTTTATTTCGAGTTCTTACCGGATCAGATGGGTTACCTATCACCAATTCTGATGGATGAGATTTTTTCCATCTGTATTCAGCATTTGTTGCATCGATCTCAGCAACTGTTTTAGTTGGTAACTGAATATTCTCTTCATTTTCAGTTGCTGCTGCTTCAGTTGGTATTTGAATATTATTTTTTTGCTCTACTAACTGATTATCAGGAACAATTTCTTGTTCAACTGATTGATTAAACACTTCTGGTTCTGTTGTTTGAAGGATATTTTGATTGATGTGATTTTCTTCTTCACTTCCATCCTCCAAACTTATATCTGTAAAGCAATCAACTAGCTCAACTGGATCAGTTGGCTTATCATTTAGTATAGATTTATCAAATACCACATGAATTGACTCTTCGATAATCAAAGTGTATTTGTTAAATACTCGATAAGCTTTACTAACTGATGAATAACCAAGAAATATTCCCTCTGCAGATTTAGCATCAAAAGCTTTTAAATGATTTTTTCCATTTTTCAGAATAAAACATCTGCAGCCGAATATCTTGAAATAAGAAACCATACTTTTACGTCTATGCCAGATCTCATATGGCGTTTTCAAATTATTTTTATTAATCATTGATTTGTTTTGAGTGTAACACGCAGTGTTTACAGTTTCTGCCCAAAACCTCTGAGAAATACCAGAATCAGCAAGCATTGCTCTAGCTGCTTCTTTAGAAGTTCTATTTCTTCTCTCAGCTACACCATTTTGCTGAGTTTTTCTAGCTACTGAGAGCTCATGCTTGAACCCAGTATTTTCTAAAAATTTTGAAAGGCTTTGATTGATGAATTCAATCCCTCGATCAGAACTTATTTTATCAATACCAACTATTTTTCATTTAATAATCTTTTGAAAAGTTTAATTAGTTGTGCATCAGTTTAGTCTTTTGATTTTAAAAAAAGATAACCTAAGTAAATATTGAAAAGTCATCAACGATCACCAAGGTTTATTTCATTCCCCTTAAACTCATGACTGGTATAGGACCAAAAAGATCCATATGCAGCAGTTCTAAGCATCTAGAGGATGGATTACTCTCCTTGTTTTTAAATGAAGATCTTACTTGCTTACCGAACTGACATGCTGAACAAATTTCATCATTTGAAAAATCTATTTTGGGTAAACTAGTTACAAGATCATAGTTACTCAAATAAACAATAAACTTAAAATTTAGGTGGTTCAACCTTTTATGCCATAACCAGTTCTTAGAAGATTTTGAAGCTACAAAACAAACTGGTGCATTAGGTTGATCAGTCCAACTGACTTTGTAAGTGTTTCCACAATGATTGCCAGTTAAAATAGTAACATGAATTGAGTTTCTAACTGTGCACGTGTGTCTGTTGAACTGAACTGAGAAATTGTTGTCGCTTAACTTACTAATGCTAATCAAGTTATACTTCAAATTCTCAACTAGTAAGTCATCTTTGATAATAAAGTTACCATGGATAAGCTTACCCTTACCCCTGGTTTTACTTTTAGAGTTTTCTCCAAAACTGATGGTTGGCCAGTGTATTTGATCATTTGGGATCGCAAATTTGTATTCCATGTCATATGTCCCGAGCATCCACTGTCCCGATACCAGATTGATTCCTTGTTTGTACCTGTCACCTGCAATCGCACAAAATGAATAATTTTGGTACCCATATCTATTTGAGTCCTAAACTGATTAGTCCGTTAGGAACCCAGACTTGGATCAGTTTAACTGACTTTCCAGTTGCTATGTTCTAAATGGTTTTTCCCGATTTGTGTGTGCTTGGTGTGTTGTGTTCAGATGAGAAAATATATGCTTTAGCCTTGTTCAACTGGTTGATCAGCCGATATCTTTTCTGAACTAGCTTACAGTTATGGTAATTAAAATAGACATTTTGGTAAATCAGGTGTTTATTACTGAATCTTTTAGGTTGTCAGCTACATGAATCAGTTAAAGTTTTAGGGCTATAACCAATTTCATACCTTTTAGCCTTGTTCTTATTTTCAATAGGTTATTCAACTGGTATACTTGACTCAGATTGTTCTTGTACCACAGCTGATTTGACAAAGTGAATATATTTCCCTTTGCCCATGTTCAGTTTTGGCTGCATATTACTGGTAGAAGTTTCATCATGATTGCTAAAACCTAAACCAGTTTTATCGATAGCTAATTTTTGCATATCTCGCATTTCAGCTAGTGCAACTGATGATTTATTCTATGCCTGAATAAACTCAGTTTGCTTTGAATTTTCAAGCATTAACTGCTAAATCATAGATTGATTCTTGCTTCTTTCAGCATTCAGCTCAGCAATATCTCGTTTAAGACAAAACGGATTAACTGATTCATTAGTTTTAGTTTTATCTTCATTGGGATCACTTTGCTTTTCTTTGGCCTTCTCAACTGAGAGAGCTAGCTTGTGATACTCGTTGATCATGTCAAGTAATGTAGAAATAAGTTCATCACGTGTAAAGTCAATTGAACTAAAATCGAATACCTGCTCGCTGGTTGATTCTAGTTCTGTGTCAGCAGCCATCAGACACTTGACTTCCTCATTATCACTGGAGTTGCTCAAGCTCTCAGGTTCCGATTCATCGCTGTCAGATTAAGTCCACTTGGATTTACTTTCTTCAGCTGGAAGAACTTCGTGTTTCTTTCTGAATGATTTCTTATCATCTTTGGTTCATCTCCTGTGCTCATGAGATTTCTTTCCCTTCTTAGTTGATACTCGACTATCCTTTTTTTACTTAGGACAATTAGCAATGAAGTGTCCAGATTTGTCACAGTTGTAGCAAGCATTTGGTTCTTCCTTGATGTTACTCCTCTGATATTGTCTTTGAAAGGAGCCTTGATTTCTTCTCATGAATCTTCCAATTTTTTTGACAAATAATGACATTGCATCATTGCTTAACTGATCAGCAGTACTGAACAAGTTGGTTCCAGTTTGACAACACTAAGAGCTGTCGTAGTTGCTGGTGTGGAAGGTTCTCATTCTCTCGTCTACAACTCGAACTCGTAGGTTTGTAGATCAGCAAATTGGTCATGAAGTTTGACCTTATTTAGGTCTTTTGATTCTCGTATGGCCATGGTTTTAATATCCCATTCTTTGGGAAGACCTCGAACAACTTTCGGTACAACTTCTTTATTTGAATACACATTTCCGAGTGCATTCAGTTCGTTCATTATGCCACTGATTCTTTAATCATATTCGTGCATAGATTCACCAATGTTCATTTTAATATTGTCGAATTTTTGAACAACAACTGAAAGTTTATTTTCTTTGGTTTGCTCATTGCCTTTGCAGAGCTGAATCAACTTCTCCCCGATTTCCTTTGTTGTTTTGCACATATTTATTTTGCTGAAAGTGATTTTATCCAGCGTTTTGTACATGATATCTTTGGCTACATTGTCCAGATTAGCTTTTCTCCTGTCCTCGGCTGTCCATTCTTTTCTTGGCTTTTCAATGCGATTGGTTGCACCATCAGTTATGGCAATAACAGTATTTGCTTTCAGTATTTTCTCTTGTCCTCTGTTGTCCATTCTTCTCTTGGCTTTTCAATGCAATGGGGTGCACCATCAGTTATGGACATACCAGTATTCGCTTTCAGTATTATCATGGATCCGTCAGTAATGACATACCACATGTCATCATCTTGTGCAGCTAGATTAGTCTGCATCCTAATCTTCCAGTCATCGAACTCTTCTCTTGAGAACATAGGAATTTTGTCGAAGGAAAACAAGATGATCATATGTTATTTGTAGGAATATTTAGGATCAAGATTCAACTGCCGTGATACCACTTCATAGGATCGGTTGGTAGGTGAAAGTGTGTTTAGAAAAGGGGGTTGAATAAACACTAGGAAATTATATCACCTTTTCAAGTAATGAGTCATTTTAGTGATAAACTGAACTCGGAAATCTTGTTATGTCAATATCAATCAGTTAACTAATGACAGTGTGAAAATAAACTCACTGACAGATAGAATATAACTGAAGTTAAGAAATACAAGATTTATGGATGTTCAAAAATTTCAATGACTCCTACATCACCCCTTCTATCTATAAGATAGGATATACGCTAAAATACTTTGATCAATACAAGACTTGTACAGACCCCCTTCAGTTTTGAAGTTAACAATGCCAAACTTAAACTCTTAGTTTCAATACAGTTTATCAGTTCTCAACTGATCTGAAACTACTTAGCACAACTAATCTCCTTAAGATCGAATAATACAACAATATATATTTGTGCTCGTAAGCTAGATGTATAGCCCTTGAATGCTATGAATATATACGCTAAGTGTGAGCTTTTGAAATCTTTGAATATGAACAGAAAGATTTGTGAGGATTTCAGCAGAATAACAACTTGGTTCTATGTGTCACTTGTTTTCTCAGCTGCTATTCTAGGCTATTTATAAGCTTTGCTTCCAACGGTAACAATAAGTATGTTTGAATCTTTCTATCTGATGTTTGCCACGTCAATATCCTTCTGACAGTTGTTCACTGTAGCTTTGCGGATATGCGTCTCACTACATGTTACAGTCTTCTTTTGTACAGTTGTCAGTCGATAGTTACATTCCTTAACTGATGACGTGTCAAACTATTCTATAAGTTTGACACAGCCGATGGAACTGGCCGATAGCTCACAACTGATTGCAGTAAGACTGATCAGTTCCAACTAATCATCCAATAAAGTACACAATTCAATTAGCTTAGTTCAGTTGCCTTGTCTGCGCACTAATCTTCAGTTAGGCAACTAATTGTTTGCGTATATTTTGGATCGGTTCTAATCAGTCTTCTTGATCACTTAGTTCAATATTTATACGCTCTATTTGTCAAACATCTGGAATTAAGTTTCCAACACAACCTCTCTCTGTGAATCGCCACTAGGAACCCATAGTCAATCTCGATATCAAACTATGTCATCCTCCTCGGAATAGAGCTTCCGACCTTTAGATTCATCTCTCATTCTCATTTTGTAGCTGCTCATCAGAAGGCTAACCTTCTCGGATTCTATCTCTCAAAGTCGACTGAAGTACCATAGCAGTAAGATTAGGAGCCTCGCTCTAGCATACACTGCAAGCTCAAATCACTGAATCTCTGCTTGCAATGGTCCCTGAACTGAAAATTGAGTAATAACTGCTGTATTTCTACTCACAGCATCCACAACTACGTTAGACTTCCACAGATGGTAGCTAATATCGCAGTCGTAGTCCTTCACCAATTCTAACCATCTTTGTTGCCTCATATTAAACTTTTTTTTGGGTGAAGAAGTACTTCAAGCTTTTATGATCGGTGAAAATCTTGCACTTCTCTCCATATAAGTAATGTCTCCAGAACTTTGGAGCAAATACTATTGCTACAAGCTCGAGGTTATGATTTGGGTAATTCTTCTCATTAACCTTCAACTGTCTAGACGCATATGATATCACTCAATCATTCTGCTTCAGGACTGCACCTAAACCAAGTTTCGAAGCGTCTGTATAGAGGACATACTCTCATTGCCCTGATGGCATCGATAGAATTGACATTGAAGTCAAATCTTGCTTCAGCTTCTCGAAACTCTCCTAACAGTCTGATCCCAAAATAAACTTCGCATTTTTCATCGTCAAGGCGGTCAGGGGTACTGTAATAGAGGAGAAACCTTGAATGAACTTCCAGTACTAGCCAGCTAGACCCAAGAAACTATGGATCTCGATCACATTCTTAGGTACTGGCCACTCTCTAACTGCCTTGACCTTGTTGGGATCGACCTCAACTCCATCTGTAGAGATAATGTGGCCTAAAAATGCCACTCTCTCGTGCAAAAACTTGTACTTGCTGAACTTGGAGAATATCTTTCTATCTTGCAATATCAGTGGAGCCATTATTAAGTGCTTACTATGCTCCTCTTTGCTCCTTGAGTAAATCAAAATATTATCTATTAAGAATATGATAAACTGATCTAGATACGGGTGAAACATGTGATTCATGAGATCCATGAAGATCGTTGGGGCATTGATCAACCTGAATGACATCATCATAAACTCGTAGTGCCCATATCGAGTCCTAAAAACCGTCTTATGAACATCGGACTCCTTCACCTTCTGCTGATGGTATCCCAAACAAAGATCTATCTTTGAGAAAATTGAAGTTCCTTGTAACTGATCAAACAAGTTCTCAATTCTAGGTAAGGGATACTTATTCTTTATGGTGACTCTGTTCAACAAGCTATAGTCAATGTAGAGTCACATACTACCATCCTTTTTCTTCGAAAATAATACTGGTACGCCCAACAGAGAACAACTCGGGCGGATGAAACCCTTGTCCTCCATCAACTCCTGAATTTGATCTTTAAGCTCTTTCATCTCTGCTGGTGCTAGACAACAGGGTGCCTTAGAAATTGGCAGTGTACTCGGCATCAATTCAATCAAAAATTCCACCTCTCGGTCTGGTGGAATGCTAGAAACGTCCTCAGGAAAGACGCTAGGAAATTCCATGGAAACCTCAACATCCTCTAGCTTCTGAATGTTCGGAACAAGTACTAAAATAACACTTGCTCGAAAAAGCTTGGCAGTCTCATCTCATAAGCTTTCTTGCACAGATGCAGGAGATAATGTGCGGCATTTGCTTGTTCCTTGCTGCCTCAAAGACAAAATATTTCCCGCTGTGTAGTTGAATGAATATTGACCTCTTCCGGAAATCTATCTAAGCTCCATTCAAAGATAGTCAATCCATGCGAAAAATGATGTCGAATTAAAGCATCGGGAGTACGATGAGATCTGCTTGGAAGAAGCTCCAGATTTCTCACAATGCTCGTGGTAACCATCTGATCGCCCGAAGGAATAGAAACTACAAAGCCCAAATCCAAATCCTCAGGTATAATATTCATTCGCTTATCGAACGTCTCAGATAGGAATGAGTGTGTAGATCCTGAATCCAGCAATGCATAGGTAGCTACACCTAAAATAAATATCTTCCCTGCAACAAATATACCATCAAATCCAATCGTGTCGAAAACTTAAAGGCTATCTACCATTAATAACTCAACATTCCCGAAAATTACCACACTTAACCCTAATAATTCTCAAAAAATACCCAATTTGCCCAAATAATTTTTGAAACTTTCATTTCTATCCCTTTGAAATTCTTCATATTTGGCCCTTAAGTTTTTGAAAATTGCATCTTATCCCAAATAAATTCTAAGTTGAATCAATTCAAGCCTAACCCCTTTAAATTTACTGTTTTGGTCCCTAAATTCCAGAAATTATGGAAACGGCCCTGTTTATCTAGAATTCACGAAACAGCCCATGAACTTTTAAATCTTTGATATTTAGTCCCTGATATTTTTTTTGAAATTCTAGATTTCAACTTAGAATTTTCGGTCATCTCAATTTCAATTACTGGACTTCTTAAAATTTTGATTTTTCCTTCGAATTCTCAGCCTTTTGCAATAAAATCCTTAAACTCTTGATTTTTACATTTTAGACCCTAATTTATTGAATTTATTCAATATATGCCCCCAAATTATCGTTTTCTCCATTTTTATGGTCCAAATTCTTATTTTGATCCAATTCATTCCTTTACATTATTAAAGCTTATTATTTGACTAATATACCTGTGATGAGAGTAGTGTCTGGCTCAGCCTCCTCTACATGCATAACATATTATTTGCCAGATGCAGGTGCCTGAAGCTTAGGGAAATTGAGGTGATATGCCCTTGCTCTCTACACTTGAAGCACTTCCTAGAGAACCACATGCACATGCCATAATGGTGGCGGTTGCAATTCTAGCACAACGACTTCACATCACACTTCGTCGAACCTAATTTCTTTAGCTGTCTCGGCGCCCCCTGCGGCTTCTGCGGACCCAAACCTCTGTTAGACCCCATGAAAGGCTTCTTATTATGCTGACTCGGCCGTTGAGCATGGATCTTCTTGCGCTGTATCTCCCACTCGATTTCTTTCAGTGACTGCTTCAGAATGAAAAGCTTTACCAACAGCAGTATTATAATCGATCGGGTCAAACCATCTAAGAAATGTCGTAACTTCCCTAAAGAATCATTTGCAATGAAGGGAACAAAGTGACAGCCCTTGTCAAACTTTTGAACGAAATCAGCATGTGGGGACCCGGGCTCTAACTCAATTCTTTTCGGGATTAATCGGATCTTTATTCAAAAATGTGGGTCAAAATTTTGCTTTTTAACATTAATTCAAATGTATATAAACAGCACAAGATAGTTCTTCATTTTATTTCAATAAACATAATTACATGTCTTGTTCTAATACATTCATATAAACCAGTGTTTAATACAAACTACAACCACAAGTAGTACAAGTCTAGTAAGAAACAACTAGTAATCTTCTGCGTCCGAAGTCACCACGCTATCTCGAACTCATCTCTGTCGTGACCCAGATCCTGCCCCACCTGTTGTTATGCACACATACAGACATAACAACAGCCGAAAACTCCGGTGAGAACAAATCCCAGTATAAAACATGTATGCATGCTAATACATAATCATAAATCATGCATGAAAGCAATAACAATGGGTTCCATAATCTATGAAACCAATCTATATGAGCATGCAATTCAAATCAAATCATGTCTTGACTCGACTCGACTCTTTTCTAGGGATCCCGGTGTGAATAAAACGTCACTGTCTGTCACCTACCCTCCCAATCGGGGTAACTGTACATCTTATTCCTAGACTTCGGCCCTGTCTGTATCGAATGTCTATAATAGGATTGAATCTGATCCGAAGCGTCGATACTACCGAACGTCTAGTTTGGCAAGTCTGCCAATGACTCTCCTATCTCAAATGCTTGAATATAACTCTATAAACAAGGCATCATCATATCAAGAGATTTAAATATAATTCTATAGACAAATCAAAATCATATCAAAAGACAGACAACAATTCTAGTATGTGATTTGGTTGGGAAACCCAAATTGAATCTCATTTGAGTTGTGTCTTCCCCAAACAAAACATGAATTATACCTTTCGTCGCACAATGTCTGTCGATGTCGAAGTCTCGATGACGACTCTGTCAATATCAAATCTGAAATGGAAATGTTGATACGTATTCTATAAATCTCTAATCTCAATCAACACATATCCAATTCAATACTTGACCTCGGTACCATTTGACGGCATAACGACGTAATTTCTCGATACCGGTCAATTTCATAACAATAACAATTACAAGAATCATGTCTCCACGTCATAATCAATATCATAACCATTTCAAATTCTGAAAATCTGCATAAATTTCACCCAATACATTTTGGAATGTCATATAAATCGCATACAATATCTGATAATAAATATATATGTTCACGGTATTTCGGTTCCTAGCTACTCAAGAACACATATCTCAATTAAAATCACAATTTCTTCAACATGTAGATTTCGAAACATGCTATAATTGAACCATACTTACATCCTTTTGTAGCCTATGATGCAAGGAGCAAGAATCTATACTTGGAATGAAGTTTGGATGTGTAATTCTTTCAAAATCATAACCTTGAAGCATAAGGAATTGAATCTTCTCCCCACTCTCTCTCGTTTCTCAGCTGATGGAAGTGGAGAGAAATGAATCAGCACATTTCTATATATATACCATGCCATGTGTCAACTTGAGAAACAAAGGTGACTTTCTTGCATGCAGCACTGCGGGTGCGCTCCCTCTAGACCGCAGGTGCGCTCAAGCTTCGGCAGTCCATTCATTTTCAAAAATCGACGACCGCGGGTGTGCTACCTATAAGACCGCGGGTGCGGTGACATCAACGCGGGTGCGGTGACATTTGAACCGCGGGTGCGGTGTCATTTCTGTAAATAATTTCCCACTCTTTGTCCATCAACCGCGGGTGCACTCTTTCTTGGACCACGGGTGCGGTGACCCTACTGTAAAAATGACCAATTTTCTGTCCATGCACCTCGGGTGCGGTATCTTTCATGGTGCATGTGCGGTCTGCCCTTCATTCAAAATTCTAATTTTTTCATGTCTCTCCTTCCCCCATCTCATTTATTGCTTCTAATTACATGTTAGCATTCTCATATCTTTGAATATCGCATCAATGAAGACTAATAAATCTCAGGCCATACATTTCTCCCCCTCTAAGAAATGATTTCGTCCTCGAAATCGCAGGCCATCAATCATATCATAAATGAGAAACAATATAATCAAAAGCTGAATAAATACTCACATCATGTAAACAACTCGGGATATCTCTGTCTCATATCTGCTTCTGTCTCCCAAGTCGCTTCTTCAGTGCCATGACGACTCCACTGGACTTTCACTAGTGGAATAGTCTTCGTTCTGAGCTGTTTTTCTTTTCGATCAAGAATCTGTATCGGTTGCTCAGTATAACTCAAAGTCTGATCAAGCTCAGCTTCGTCAGGCTGAATGACATGAGAAGCATCAGGCATATATCTACGCAGCATTGATACATGAAATACGTCATGTATTCCAGATAGAGAAGGAGGAAGAACTAGTCGATAGGCTCGATCGCCAATCTTTTCAAGTATCGCATAAGGACCGATGTATCTAGGAGACAACTTCCCGCGTTTGCCAAATCTGACAACGCCTCTGAAAGGAGAAATCTTCAAAAACACTGTCTCCTTGTTCAAATACTAGCGGTCTACGTCTGATATTGGCATACTTGGCTTGCCTATCCTGTGCTGTCTTCATCCTCTTCTGAATTATCTTTACTTTCTCAGTCATTTCACGAATCATATCAGGCCCAAGTTCTGGTACCTCAGATATATCATCCCAGTATAGAGGAGATCTGTACTTCTTGCCATATAACGCTTCAAACGGTGCCATCTCTATGCTCGTTTGATAGCTGTTGTTGTACGAGAATTCACACAACGGTAGTGAATCTTGCCAACTAGTGCCGAAATCTAGCACTACAGCTCTCAACATGTCCTCTAAAGTCTGGATAGTCCGCTCTGATTGTCCATCTGTCTGGGATGATAGGCAGTACTCAAGTGCAATGTTGTACCTAAAGCCTGCTGCAAACTGTGCCAAAAGTGTGAAGTGAATCGTGGATCACGATCTGATACGATAGACTTCGGCACACCATGCAATCTGACTACCTCTCTGACATACAACTCTGCCATCTGATCGTGTCGATATGTCATTTTGTATGGAATAAAACACGCTGATTTGGTCAATCTGTCAATAATGACCCAAATCGCATCACAGCCCCGGGATGATCGAGGTAATTTCGTCACGAAATCCATGGAAATGTGATCCCATTTCCACTCAGGAATAGATAAACTCTGAAGTAAACCTCCGGGCTTCTTTCTCTCGGCCTTTACCTGTTGGCAATTCAAGCACTTAGACACGAATTCTGCAATATCTGACTTCATCTGTTTCCAACAGAATTGTGTCTTCAAATCATTGTACATTTTCCTGCCACCAGGATGAATACTAAACCGACTACAGTGCGCTTCTGACATAATCTGTTGTTTCAAGTCTAAAACATCTGGCACTACAAGACGGTTATTCACATACAGAACATAATCATGTACCCGATATTCAGATTGATGTCCTGATCTGACCATCTGAATCGACTTCTGAACATTCTGGTCTGTTCTTTGTGCCTCTTTAATCCTCATAATCAAATCAGGCTCAACTTGAATCGAAGCAAGTCTCAGCGGTCTACTATCTGTATCAAATGCTAAACCAGACAAACAGCAATCTTTAACTAAATTCGAAACACCTATCGTCGATAAGGATAGGGAACATACCTTTCGACTCAAGGCATCTGCTGCTGCATTTTGACTTACCTGGATAGTACTTGATCTCGCAATCAAAATCTTTCAACAAATCGAGCCATCTACGCTGTCTCATATTCAATTCTGATTGAGAAAACAGATACTTCAGGCTCTTATGATCAGATTAGATCTCAAATTTCTCGCCATAAAGATAGTGACGCCAGATCTTCAATGCAAAAACAATAGCCGCCAATTCAAAATCATGAATGGGGTATCGAATCTCGTGTGGCTTCAGCTGTCTAGAGGCATAAGCAATCACATGACCTCGCTGCATAAGAACACATCCTAGCCCTTTGTGGGATGCATCACAATATACAACGAAGTCGCCAGTACCTGAAGGAATCATCAAGACAGGTGCACTGGTCAGCCTCTTCTTCAACTCTAGAAAGCTAAACTCACAATCCTCAGACCACACGAACGGTGCATTCTTCTGTGTCAACTGGGTAATCAGTTTTGCAATACTGGAGAAATCTTTAATGAATTGTCTAGAGTATCCTGCCAGACCCATGAAACTGCGTATCTCTGGCACAGAAGTCGGTCTCGGCCAACTGATTACCGCTTCCACTTTACTCGGATCAACAGAAATACCGTCTCCAGATATGATATGACCCAAGAAGACAACCTGTCTCAGCCAAAACTCACACTTTGACAGTTTAGCAAATAATCTTACATTTCTCAATGTTTGCAACACAATTCTCAAATGATTGGCATGTTCATTCAGATTCTTAGAATAAACCAAGATATCATCAATAAAAACAATCACAAACTCATCCAAATACCTCTAAAAGACACGGTTCATCAACCCTATAAACACCGCTGGAGCATTCGTTAAACCAAAAGGCATGACAACAAACTCATAATGTCCATACCTGGTTCGGAATGCTGTCTTCGGTATATCAACATCTCTAACTCTCAGCTGGTGATATCCAGATCTCAAATCGATCTTGGAATAAACAGAGGATCCCTGCAACTGATCAAATAAATCATCGATACGAGGCAATGGATATTTATTCTTTACCGTCGCCTTGTTCAGTTGCCGGTAGTCGATACACAATCTCATTGAACCGTCTTTCTTTCGTACAAAAAGTACTGGAGCGCCCCAAGGAGATACACTAGGTCTGATATATCCCTTGGCTAGAAGATTTTCTAGTTGTGCTTTCAATTCTTTCAACTCTATAGGTGCCATTCTATACGGAGTTCTCGAAATAGGAACGGTACCTGGAATAAGATCAATGCTAAAATCTACCTCTCGAGCTGGAGGTAACCCTGGGATTTCGTCGGGAAATACATCTGCACTCCCGTACTATTGGCAAATCTGCCAATGCTGGGCTCGATTTCTTTAGGTCTACAAAATAAATAAGGAACCCCTCTGCTCCTTTCTGCAGCAATCTACTCATAGTCAAAGCAGACCACTAAGGGAATCTGAGATCTGGAACCCTTCCCATAGAATTTTCACTCCTCTGCCATTTCAGGTCTGAATTTGACAATCTTGTGAAAACAGTCTACGGTGGCTCTGTACTTGGTTAACATGTCAATCCCGACAATACAATCAAAATCAGATAAACCAAGTACAACACAGTCTAAATCAATCTCATGTCCCTCAAACTGTAGTATACACTGTCTAACTGAAGTCACAGATATCAAACCACTTCCTAATGGAGAAGAAATAGACACTACAGCAGACAATGACTCGACAGGCAATGCATGTATCAATGCAAAACGTTCTGATATGAATGTATGGGATGCACCTGTGTCTATCAACACATATGCAGGATAACCGCACAGAAAAGAGTTACCTGCAATCACATCGTCCAGTGCATCTTGGGCTTGCTCTTCCGTCAATGCAAACACCTGAGCCTGTTGTCTGGGAGGTTGGCTCACTGTCTGGCCACCTAAGGCTCTAGGTTGGGACTGTGTAGGCGTGGGCTGGAAGGAATGGACAGACGAAGCTTGCCTCTCAGGCTGAGTCACTGAGGTAGATGACCCTGCACTCTGAAATCTCGGTGCACCTCTCTGGGGACAGACTCTGGCAAAATGTCCTTGTTGCCTACGTTGTCTAATCAGACTCGCCTCCGCTCTCTTCGCTCTACTCAAGGAATCAACAAAAGGGTAAGGACGCTGCATATTCATCAATGCAACTATCTCCGAGTTCAATCCTTTGATGAACTGATCCGCTACAGCTTCATCATTTCCAATTACATGAGGAGCAAAACGCAGTAGAGTAGAGAATTTAGCAACATATCCTTCAATATTCAGTGGACCTTGTCTCAAATTCTCAAACTCTGCTTTCTTGTCCTCCCGGTACGAAACTGAGAAAAATATTCGATAGAATTCAGCTTTGAAAACTTCCCACGTGATCACAGTACCACGTTGTTCTAATATTCCTTTGATCGTAATCCACCAACTTCGAGCAGTCTCTTGTAACTGGTGGAATACCAGTTTAATTCTCTGTTTCTCTGAATAATCAAGTAAATCAAACAGTATTTCTATGTCATCAAACCAGTTCTCACAATCTTCAGACGTCTCGATACCACTCAGAATCGGCGGTTGAAATAACTGAAACTCTTCCAACTGTATTTCCATCGGAGTTTCAGATATATCTATCTGTTCAACCGAGGTACCGCCCCGTTCTGGAATTCTTCGAGGAGGTATATCTGCTTATCAAAACATTAGTAACCAAATACCACAAATCTGTTCCAATCATTCTCTGATCATCTTACTGCTGATCAAGAATCAAATCTGATTCATACTCAATAATACATAATACCAATTCAAATCAGATAATCAGGTAAACATGTATTTCAAAGCAGTAAAACATAGTGTCATGCTAGCATACGCAATGTCAATCAACATTAAAATAATTCTCATGCTAGCAATCACACGCAAGGAAAGAAAACTCAATCTACCCCGCTCATTCTCTTCTATCTCAGTCTAAAGGATCTATCGCTCTGATACCACCTGTTGTGGGGACCCGGACGCTAATCATCTTCTTAATCATCTTTGGGAGTTAATTATCAATTCAGATAATCAGGGTCTAAAAATTTTTCTTGTTAAAATGCAAGTGCGGAGTGTAATGGAATGTAACTAATATACATCTCAGTATATAAGTACAATAATGTACAACAATTATTCAAACTAGTCTAAGGTTCAACTACCAAATTTCAAGTATTAAACCAAGTCTACAATAAGTCCGGAATCACCACTCTAAACTCGTCTTCTCTCATCATCTTCTTGACCCCGATTTTGTCCCACCTGTTGCCATGTAAACATACAAAACAAGACAACAGCCCGATAACTCCGGTGAGAATAAATCCCAGTATAAATAATGTATACATGCAGTTAACTGAATTAACATACAAGCATGAATTATATCTTATCACATGTAGCATAATCAAACAACATGTATCAATACCAATCTATAAATAATATCTGAATCGTAATCTACGAAACATAAATCAATACAACTCTGTAATCAAGTTCTAGTCTCGATATTTAAGACTCGACTCATCTCTCATTCTAATCTAGGGATCCCGGTGAATAAGAACGTAACAAGTCTCCCACCTACTACTACCAGTCGCGGTGGCGGTACGTTCTTATTTCTGGACTTTGGTCTAGCTGTATCGAATAATCTACAATAAGAACAATGTCTGTATCTTAAGCATATCGATACACCAAACGTCCTCCAGTGCCTTGGCGTATCTACCAACACTAAGCCTAGTCTGACAATGTGCAATGGGTCAGTGACTATACTGTCAAAATCTAACCCCTCTATCAGTGACTCTCACTCAATAGCTCTCTGCTTTCTACTTCTAATTCAATAGAATAACATAATCAATAAAACACAAAGGTATAAAAACAATACCATACAAGTATGTGGTTTAGGGAAACTCGAGTTAAATCTAACTCAAGTCGATCTCCTAATTAACATCGATTTATACCTTTCTCTTCTCGGTCTGATGAAGACGAAGTCTTGTATTCCAATCTGTCCATACCGAATCTGACAATGACGATCGCATAAATGCAATATCAGTATATAACTCAGTTCAAAACCTGTTCTGGTCAATACTCAAATCAAACAAAATCTGATTAATGTCAATGACATAACAATACAATCTCAATCAATACTGAATCTGATCAATATCAATCAACTGATTTTCGACGGCATAATAATACAGTCTTGATAACCCCGTCAATCTCAACATTACAGATATACTACTAGAATTCATAATCGGTATCAGTACAATTCATAATCTTAATAATAACACAACTCTGATATTGAATCTCAACTAAATCAACTCTGAAATTCATAATAATTGTATAACCAGTCTATTTTTTAATTCGACTTCAATTATACAATGTCTACTGTAGCAGAAACATCATATCTGATTCGTATTCAATTCTGACAATATCATAATTTCAAATCATGTCTAAACGTAATAAAACTCACGTTCAGTTGTAGCATGCGTTGATAGGAACACAGTACTGTAATCAGATTCAAAAACAGACGGACGGATTTTGCATAACACTCAAATCTACGAGGCAAAAGATGTATGAAGTTCTTCAGGCTTCTTCGTACTTCTTTCTTCTCCTTACTGAAGGAACAATCGATTTATACATATATATATATATATATATCTCGTGCATGCAAGGCAAGTGGCTCACTCCTTCACATAACACGTCTCGCGCATATGCGCGACACAACCCGCGCATATGCGCGAGAGCTACGGGTCTCGGCTTTTAACCACTCGCTCATATGCGCGCTTCATCTCGCGCATATGCGCCAAAGTTTTTGGGCGGGTCACGCATTTGCGCGCCTTATCTCGCGCATGTGCGCCGATGCTTCTGTAATCTTCGCGCATGTGCGCCGATACCTGTCGCGCATGTGCGCGGGGACTCTTCTTGTACTTCATGTCAAATCTTCTTTCGGTTCTCCCGGTCTGATCCGTTCCGTTTATAATTATCTTAATTAATAAATAAATCATTTCAAATTAATCTCAGATTACAGTAATAAAATCTCGGGCCTTACAATGTAAAACATGTAACAAATATCTGTAACATGTAACAAAATTAGAAACATAATCAATATAAAATCGCCAATCAGACTCGTGACTCCACGTTTCAGACTAGACTAAATCCTAGTCTAGGGATCCCGGTTTCCAGACGTTGACATTCCATATCGATCACCAGTAATAGAAAAAACTCCAATTATATCCACATCGATATGGTATCGATCACCAGTAATAGAAAAAACTCCAATTCTATCCACATCGATATCGTGTCGATCACCAGTAATAGAAGAAACTCCAATTCTATCCACATCGATAGCCAATCGTCCGGTGACCTGTACATGATAGACTTTGGCACTTTCGCCAATTTACTATCTTGTGACATCGTGCAATGTTCCCGTGGCGATCCAACCATTATCAGGCACTTCTGTCACAAGATCACTCGACTAATACCTGCTTTCTATACATTCATTGAACAAGCATATCAAGTCAAATCAATGAACATAGTAATAAGAACTATGTGATTTAGGGAAACTCAAGTATATCATACTATACTCGAGTCGATCTCCCGGTACCACATTACACGTTCCTTAGGTAGGAGGCAAATGCGCCGGTAGCTCGCACCAACATTTTGCCCGCTCGCGCATATGCGCCATTTAAGTCGCGCATATGCGCTGATCCTTCTGTCCAACCCGCGCATGTGCGCCATTTACGTCGCGCATATACGCCGATCATTCTGGACGTTCCGCGCATGTGCGCGCATTCAAGTCGCGCATGTGCGCCGATGCTTCTGTAATTCTCGCGCATGTGCGTCGATACATGTCGCGCATATGCGCGGGAGCTCTCCTTATAATTTATGTCAAATCTTCTCTTGGTTCTACCGATCTGATCCGTTCTGTCTATAATTTTCTCGATTACTAAATAAATCATTTCAGATTAATCTCAGATTATAGTAATAAAATCTCGGGCCTTACAGGTGCACTGTCTTTTGAACCGCGGGTGCACTGTCTCTGCTGTCCCAACAATATATTTTGCAACTAGAATCGAATCGTAACATCGCTTCTTCGGCCTTCGATAATTACATCAAATCATGCATTAATAATTGCTGATTACCAACTCACATCTCGGGCATTACATTTCTCCCCATCTTAGATATGAGTTCGTCCTCTAACTCGCAGGCAATCAATCAAAACAAGTAAAAGAAGTAATATAATCAAAAAATGAATAAATACTCACATTATGGAAATAACTCTGGATATCTCTGCCTCATCTCTGATTCTGTCTCCCAAGTTGCTTCTTCAGTGCCATGACGACTCCACTGGACCTTTACTAGCGGAATGATCTTCGTTCTGAGCTGTTTTTCTTTCCAATCAAGAATCTGAATTGGATGTTCAATATAACTCAGAGTATCGTCAAGCTCGGCTTCATCAGGCTGAATGACATGAGAAACATCAGGCATATCGTAGATACATAGAAGACATCATGTATCCCCGATAGAGAAGGAGGAATGGCGAGTCGATAGGCACGATCGCCAATCTTCTCAAGAATCTCGTATGGACCGATGTATCTAGGAGACAACTTCCCACGTTTGCCAAATCTGACAACGCCTTTGAATGGAGAAATCTTCAAAAACACTCTGTCTCCTTGTTCAAATACTAACGGTCTACGACGTACATTCACATACTTGGATTGTCTATCGTGCGCCGTCTTCATTCTTTTCTGGATGATCTTTACTTTCTCTGTCATTTCACGAATCATATCAGGTCCAAGTTCTGGTACATCTGAGATGTCATCCCAATACAGCGGAGATCTGCACTTCTTTCCGTATAAAGCTTCAAACGGTGTCATCCCAATGCTCGTCTGATAGGTTGTTGTACGAGAATTCACAAAGTGGTTGTGAATCTTGCCAACTAGTGCCAAAATCTAGCACTACAGCTCTCAGCATATCCTCTAATATCTGGATAGTCCGCTCTGACTGTCCGTCTGTCTGGGGATGGTAGGCAGTACTCAGGTGCAATGTAGTACCTAAAGCCTGCTGCAAACTGTGCCATAAATGTGAAGTGAATCTGGGATCACGATCTGATACGATAGATTTCGGCACACCATGCAATCTGACTACCTCTCGGACATATATCTCTGGCATCTGATCGCATCGGTACGTCATTCTGTATGGAATAAAGCATGCTGATTTGGTTAATCTGTCAATCACAACCCAAATCGCATAACAACCCCGGGATGATCGTGGTAACTTCGTAACAAAATCCATGGAAATGTGATCCAATTTTCATTCAGGAATAGTTAAACTCTGAAGTAAACCTCCGGGTTTCTTCCTCTCGGCCTTCACCTGTTGGCAATTCAGGCACTTAGATACAAATTTTGCAATGTCCGATTTCATATTTTTCCACCAAAACTGTGCTTTCAGATCATTGTACATCTTTTTGCCACCAGGATGAATACTGAACCGACTACAGTGCGCTTCTGATAAAATATGTTGTTTCAAATCTGAAACATCTGGCACTACAAGACGGTTATTCACATACAAAACATGATCATGTACCTGATACTCTAACTGATGTCCGGTTCTGATAATCTCAATCGACTTCTGAACATTCTGATCATTTTTCTGTGCTTCTTTAATGCGAACAATCAAATCTGGTTCCACTTGAATCGTAGCAAGTCGCAAGGGTCTACGATCTGTCTCAAATACTAATCCAGACAAACAGCAATCTTCAATCAAATTCGAAACACCTATCGTCGATAAGGATAAGGAACATATCTTTCGACTCAAGGCATCCACTGCTGCATTATACTTTCCTGGATAATACTTGATTTCGCAATCAAAGTCCTTTAACAAGTCGAGCCATCTACGCTGTCTCATATTAAACTCTGACTGAGAAAACAGGTATTTCAGGCTTTTGTGATCAGAATAGATTTCAAACTTCTCGCCGTAGAGATAGTGTCGCCATATATTAAGTGCAAACACAATGGCCGTCAATTCAAGATCATGAATTGGATAATGAGTCTCGTGTGACTTTAAGTGTCTTGAGGCATATGCAATCACATGCCCTCGCTGTATAAGAATACATCCTAGCCCTCTGTGAGATGCATCACAATATACAACGAAATCACCCGTACATGAAGGTATCGTCAACACCGAAGCACTGGTCAGTCGTTTCTTTAACTCCAAGAAGCTAGACTCACAGGCTTCAGACCATACAAATGGCGCATTTTTCTGCGTTAACTTGGTAATCGGCTTCGCAATACTGGAAAAATCTTTAATAAATCGTCGATAGTACCCTGACAAACCCATGAAACTGCGTATTTCTGGTACTGATGTCGGTCTAGGCCAACTAATTACAGCTTCAACTTTACTTGGATAGACAGAAATACCGTCTCCAGATATGATATTCCCCAAAAAGACAACATGTCTCAGCCAGAACTCACACTTTGACAGTTTAGCATATAATTTCTCATTTCTCAACGTTTGCAACACAGTTCTTAAATATCCGGCATGCTCAATCATATTATTGGAATAAACCAAAATATCATCAATAAAAACAATCACAAACTCATCCAGATATTTCTGAAAGACACGATTTATCAATCCCATAAACACAACTGGAGCATTCGTTAAATCGAAAGGCATGACGATAAACTCATAATGTCCATACCTGGTTCGGAATGCTGTCTTCGGTATATCAACATCTCAAACTCTCAGCTATTGATATCCAGATCTCAGATCGATCTTGGAATAGACAGAGGATCCCTGCAACTGATCCAATAAATCGTCGATGCGAGGCAAGGGATATTTGTTCTTTACTGTCGCTATATTCAATTGTCGATAATCAATACACAATCTCATTGAACCGTCTTTCTTCTGGACAAAAAGTACCGGAACACCCCAAGGAGATACACTCGGTCTAATGTAACCCTTGGCCAATAAATCTTCGAGCTGTTCCTTCAATTCTTTCAATTCAATAGGCGCCATTCTATAGGGAGCTCGAGATATAGGAACGGTACCTGGTAAAAGATCAATACTGAAATCTACCTCTCGGATTGGAGGTAACCCTGGAATCTCATCTGGGAATACATCCGCAAACTCGCACACCACTGGCAGATCTGCCAATGCTGGGCTCAATTTCAGTAGATCTACTGAATATACAAGGGACCCTTCTGCTCCTTACTGCAACAATCGACTCATAGAGAACACAGATATCAAGGGAATCCGAGCTCTGGAACCCTTACCGTAGAATTTCCACTCATCAGTCAATTCTGGTCTGAATCTGACAATCTTCTGGAAACAATCTACAGTAGCTCTGTACTTGGTTAACATATCGATGCCAACAATACAATCAAAATAAGATAACCCAAGCACAATGCAATCTAGATCAATATCATGACAGGCGAACTGTAGCATGCAATGTCTAACCGATGTCACTGATATCAAACCACTCCCCAAAGGAGAAGAAATCGATGCTAGAGCAGATAATGACTCGACAGGTAAAGCATGCATCAATGCAAAGCGCTCAGAAATGAATGTATGAGATGCACCTGTATCTATCAATACATAAGCAGGATAACCGCAAAAAAAAACAGTTACCTGCGATCACATCGTCTAGTGCATCTTGGGCTTGCTCTTCTGTCAGTGCAAATACTCGAGCCTGCTGTCTGGGAGGTTGGCTCACTGTCTGGCTACCTCTGGCTCTGGGCTGATTCTGTGTAGGGGTTGGCAGAAAGGAATGAACAGATGAAGCTTGCCTCTCAAGCTGGGTTACTGAACCAAATGCTCCTACACTCTGAGCTTGCTGTACCCCTTTCTGTGGACAGACTCTGGCGAAATGTCCTTGGTGTTTGCAGATATTGCAGCGTCCCATCACACCCTGACACTGTTCGGTGGCATGTCGGCCTCCACAAGAACTGAAATACACACCTGTATACTCTGTACTCTGGCCAAGACCTCTCTGTCGTGATCCACTGGAGCTCGACGAACTGCTTCCTGATCTCTTGAACCGTTTTCCTTTTGCTTTCAGCTGGTCTTTCCTCCCGCTGCTGCTACCACCGCTCTCAAATCTGGGAGGGGATTGAATTGAGGATTGTGGCGGTCTAGGAGTCGGAGCGACATGGGAAGTGCTTCGTTGCCTAAGCAATCCAGCTTCGGCCCCCTTGGCACGGTTCAATGCATCAGCAAAGTTTTTGGGTCTACCGGTATTTACGAAAGTAAAGATATCAGGATTCAAGCCATTGATAAACTGATCTGCAATGGCCTCGTCATTTTCTGCCACGTGAGGAGCAAATCGAAGCAATGTCGAAAACTTTGCCACATATTCTTCGATGTTTAACTGTCCCTGTTTCAAATTTTCAAACTCAGCACCTTTATCCTTTCGGTAGGACACGGGAAAAATCATTGATAGAACTCTGCTTTAAAAACTTTCCAAGTGATCTATGTGCCATGATGCTCCAATGCTTTCTTCGTGGTAAGCCACCAGTTCTTTGCAACTTCTTGCAGTTGATGCCCAATGAGTTTAAATCGTCGTTCGTCGGTGTAGTCAAGAGACTCAAATAGCATCTCGATGTCATCGAGCCAACTTTCACACTCAATTGAATTTTCTGTGCCCTTCAGTGTCGGTGGTCGAAACGACTGAAACCTCTTTAGCAAAATCTCCATCGCTGTAGCGGTCACATCCATCGGATCATTGGATGTACTGCCCTGTTCTGGTGCCCGACCTGCTACTGGTTGCGGTACTCGTCGAGGAGGCATATCTGATTATCAAACGGTAATAGTACACAATCTATACAATCTGTCTCAGTCCTCCTCTGATCATATAACTCTGACCCAGAATCGGTTCTGATTCAGTCTTTGCAGTTACATGCTGTAATCAACTCAGATAACAATATAACATGTAATAGTGAAAGCAATAAATCATGCTAGAACAATAAAAGCAAGGAAGAAAATTCAATCTACCCCCCGCTCATTCTATTCTATCTCAATCTAAAGGATCTATCGTTCTGATACCACATGTTGTGGGGACTCAGGCTCTAACTCAATTGTCTTCGGGATTAATAGAATATTTGCTAGAAAATGTGGGTCATAAAAAAAATTCTTTTAACAACATAAACCAGTGTATATAAATCATACACACATGATAACTCTATTTTATTTCAACCAACATAATTACATGTCTTGTTCAATTTCATTCTTAAACAAACTAGTATTTGGAACACATAACATATCAAATGTAAAAACTACTACTCCATCTCCTACGCCCGTAATCACCACGCTATCTCGATCTCTCATCTTTGTCTCGACCCTGATCCTGTCTCACCTGTTGTCATGCACACATACAAACACAACAACAGCCGGAACTCCGGTGAGAACAAATCTCAGTATAAAACATGTATCCATGCATGTCATGCAATTTCATACAAAATCATACCAAATAATTCAGTAATTATGACACATTGGTGAATACAGATAAAACAATTCGACTCTTACTCTTTAACTCGACTCATATCTAAATCTTGGGATCCCTGTGTGAATAAGACGTAACAAGTCTCCCAACTACTCTCCTAATCGGGGTGGCGGTACGTCTTATTACTAGACTTCGGCCCTGTCTGTATCGAATATCTACAATTGGAGTCAATCTTCTCCTATGCCTCGATACTACCGAACGTCTAGAAAATTGGCATATCTGCCAATGACTCTCCTATCTCAATGCTTGTATATAAATCAATATAAAGCACAACATAACAAGGTATAGAAGTCTAGTATGTGATTTGTGGGAAACTCAAACCGGATCTGATTCGAGTTATAACTCCCCAATCAAACATTGAATTATACCTTTTGTGTCGTAGTCTCGATTGTACAAGTCGAAGTCTTGAAATTTCGATGTCCAATATGTCAATACCAATCTGAAATGACATATATACAATGTACCATATCAATCTCCAATTCAAGGTAGGATCAATAGGCAATTTCAATAACTTTCGACGGCATAACGGCGTAGTCTCTATATACCGATAATAACAACACGAGAATTACATCATCATCTCATAACCATCACAATCTATACATCATAATCTCCAAATCGGCATATTCCCAATTCAACACATGCTGGAAAATCGTAATAATCACATACGGTAACATTTCTTCGATCCGGTTTCGAATATCATTTCACCATAATCATAAGAACACATGATAGTACTCAAAATCTAATTTCTCCAACATCATATAGCCAAATCAAACAAGAATATAACAAAACTTACATCTTTTTGTAGCTGGTACTACGAGGAGCACAAATATGAACTCGGATCGAAAATCGGATGGTTAAATGCTTCACAATCAAATCTCTAAGATTGTTTTAAACCGACGCGCTTTGGCGCGCATATGCGCAAGAGACACCGCCCTCACACATCAATTTTCGCATGTAATCACATTTCCAGTCACGGTTTTGTTCTAAACCGTCGCCGATTTATTCAGTGACGGTGTTATAAAAAACCGTCGCTATTAGCGACGGGCTTGTCACAAATCGTCGCTAGTAGCGACGGATTTTTTGAAACCGTCGCTGAATAATATCGATTATATCATATTTCCTTCACAGACGAGCTCATTATATCCATCCACATTTTCTTTCAAAATTAACCCTAATACCACGCCGTTCCACTCACCGCCATGGGCTTCGAACCACAAACACCACCGCCGTTCCACTCACCGAGAGGGAAGCAAAACACCACCACCACCACCGTTCAAAGCACTGAGTTAGTCCGGCACCAGTTTCCCGAGGTATGGTATTGATTGGAACGATAATTGGTTAATTTCTTGTTGTCGTACCTCTGTTATGTTATTTATTGAAAATGGCCACCACCAACCTTATCAAAAGTTTGAAATACATGGTATTAAGACTTTATAAGTCAAGTGTATTCTATGCGGCTCACGTGTTGACAGAATTAATGCAAGCGATTGGTAGGTCTTTCGATACTGTAATTGATACATTGTTGTGTTCAAAGACTCAGTAGTCTATTGTCTTGTATTGTCAAGAGCTACTAGTTGAGAAGTCCCTTTCTGTATGACTCAATAGTTTCTGATGAGGTTGGTGGTTGAGATACACACCATTTCTTTGGAGGTGCGTGTTGTTTTCTAAGGCCTTGGTTGTCCGTCTCTGGGTTCTTAATGTTCGGCATTGTCTAAAATATTTGTTGTCCCCTTCTTGTTAGGCATTGTCTAATTTTCGGTTTTTCTAACTTATATGCACTGTGTGTTGAGGACTGGACATGACGGTGTTTGTTAGTCATTGTCTCCGTCGAATTTTTTTGTTTTTCTAACTTATATGCATCTGTGTAGTCTTCTTTCATTTGTTAGTCAATAGGTAGTCTTCTTTCGTTTTTTTTGCGCTCAACAAATTAAATTGAAAATGACATTATTAAATGTAATATTTTCAGGTTTAGATCAAATTTATCGTTATATATTTATGGTATTTTGCTGTATTGAAATGGATAATTCTTGGATTCACTCGGATAGAAGGTCAAAACAGTACAAGGAGGGTGTGGAACTGTTTATCAGAGGTTGTTTAGAGAATCCCCATATTGACCTCAATTTAATTCATTGTCCTTGTTGCAAATGTAAAAATCTTAAAAAAAGACCAGCTAAGTCCGTTCGAGAGCATCTTTATTTCCATGGTTTTAGTCAAAATTATGTGAATTGGATTTGGCACTGTGAGTCTGCTGAAAGTGACAAAGTAAATTGGAGCACGCACAAGGAGCCAATTGGTAACTATCACGGACACTTTGAAACCACTAATATGTGTGAGGCAGCATATGATAACTATACAGAAAATCCAGTAGCGTTCATGAAATTTTTGGAGGAAGCAGAGAAACCTTTGTATAATGGATGTAAGCGTTACACAAAGTTGAGTGCAATTGTGAAACTATACAACACCAAAGCAAAGCATGGGATGAGTGACGCTCTATTTTCCGATCTACTAATGGATTTTGGGGATATGCTACCAGATAATCACAACCTGCCAACCAAAATGTATGATGTAAAAAATACATTGAGTTGTTTGGCGTTGAGTCATGAAAAGATTCATGCTTGTTCCAATGATTGCATTCTTTATAGGAAGCAATATAAAGACTGCGTAAACTGCCCTAAATGTGGCTTGTCACGGTGGAAGCTAACCAAGAAGAACGTTGAGAAGAAAGGTGTTCCTGCAAAGGTGTTGTGGTATTTCCCTCCCATACCAAGATTTAAGCGCATGTTTAAATCTCTACATACCTCGAAAAATTTAACATGGCATGCAGAAACCACAGGAGTTCCCGGTCAGTTACGTCATCCAGTTGATTCGCCATCTTGAAAGTTGGTGGACATATGTGGCCCGACTTTGAAAGTGAACCAAGAAATCTTCGCCTTGCACTTGCAGCTGATGGCATTAATCCTTATAGCAACCTTAGTAGTCGGTACAGTTGCTGGCCAATTATGTTGGTCACCTATAATCTGCCTCCAAACATGTGTATGAAGAGAAAATTCATCATGCTAACTATGCTCATTTCAGGGCCTAAACAACCAGGAAACGATATAGATTTCTATCTTGATGTGTTAGTTGAAGATTTGCAACGATTGTGGGATGGAGTTGATGGTGTCTATGATGCTTATCGAAGACAATTTTTCACTCTTAAAGCAGTCTTACTATGGACCATCAATGACTTTCCAGCCTATGGCAACCTTAGTGGATGTACTACACATGGTTATTATGCATGCCCAGTATGCAAAGAAGATACTTGTGCAAAGCATTTGGAAAATGGGAAGAAAATGTCATTTGTTGGTCATAGACGATTCCTACCACGGTTTCATCCATATCGGAGGCAGATTATAGGTGAATTGCAGCTGATGGCATTAATCCTTATAGCAACCTTAGTAGTCGGTACAGTTGCTGGCCAATTATGTTGGTCACCTATAATCTGCCTCCAAACATGTGTATGAAGAGAAAATTCATCATGCTAACTATGCTCATTCCAGGGCCTAAACAACCAGAAAACGATATAGATGTCTATCTTGATGTGTTAGTTGAAGATTTGCAACGATTGTGGGATGGAGTTGATGGTGTCTATGATGCTTATCGAAGACAATTTTTCACTCTTAAAACAGTCTTACTATGGACCATCAATGACTTTCCAGCCTATGGTAACCTTAGTGGATGTACTACACATGGTTATTATGCATGCCCAGTATGCAAAGAAGATACTTGTGCAAAGCATTTGGAAAATGGGAAGAAAATGTCATTTGTTGGTCATAGATGATTCCTACCACGGTTTCATCCATGTTTTGCGCAATTACTTCATCAAAATACAAATTACTGAAGTCTTTCGAACCACTCACTTCGTCACTAAATGTAAATTGTGAAGTAACATAATATAAAATACTTCAACAAATAGGATAAATGCTGAAGTTATAGATTATATTTACTTCCACAAATAGGATAAATTGTAAAGTTGTTTGTGTCTATTACCTCATCAAAATACATAACTACGAGGTCTTTTTGATGAATTACTTTGTCGATTATTGTAAATAATGATGTAAAATATTATAAACTACTTCGCTAAATAATAATTAAGACGAAGTTATATATAATATATTACTTCATTATTTAGAATAATCGATGAAGTAAAACACATTTCTTACTTCGGCACCGGTCCAATTCTGGACCGGTTTTCCTTCGAAAACCGGCCAAAAACTTCAGTATTTTCTATCATACAACTTCAGTTACTATGCGAAGTAAAAAGTACATCTATTACTTCACGTCCATATACATCAGCAATTAACTACCTTATTACTTCATTGAATACGCGAAGTAAAAAGCGATTTTTCTACTAGTGGATGGTCCGAACCATTCACAGTGGAAACAGTGTACCCATATGGTGCAATTGAGTTAAAGTGCAACAATGGTCAAAGGGTCAAGCATTACTTCGGAAATGAAGTGCGACACATGGACAACATCCCATTGGGAGAACCAAAGTAGATAGGAGAAAGTAAGGCTGATGACTTTAAACAAAGCGCTATGTGGGAGGCAACCCACATTTATTTATTTTTGCATTCCTTTTGTTTTTATTATTTTATTTCCATTCCTTAATTTTATTAATTTTAACTTTCTCAATTCAAGTATTAATTTTCATTTTGTTATTTTTGCAGGTATATAAAAAAAAAGTCGAAAAGTTTATGGACAGGATGTTTGGCGCATATGCGTGATTTATTTTCGCGCACATGCGCGAGTATGGCAGAAGGTTTTGCGCATATGCGCCATTAAGGACGCGCACATGTGAGACTAAGGCAGAGACATCGGCGCATATGCGCCATTAATGGACGCGCATATGCGTGAGAGTCCACACGCGAGACAGTAACCTCGGCGCATATGCGCCGCTTTAGGGCGCGCATATGCGCCCGACCTGTTATAAAAAAAAAAAAAAAGAAGAACTAAAACCATTTTCAGAAAACAGCCGCCCTCCCTCACCAAAAGCACTGAACCCTCGTCTGAAACACCACCGATCGTCGCCGCCTCTCGAAGAAAGCCGGTCGCCGCCCTAAATTATCGCCGTGACTCGGACCACGTCTCCTAATTCCGGCCATTCTCTGGTACAAGTAAGGGTTTTAACCAAATCTTGTTCAATTTTTCAGCATACTTGGAATATTGTGTTTGATATCGTCAATTTGTTACCTCTCGTGGTTATAAAGTAGTTTGTGATCACTGGGTGTACACATCTATTGCTTATTGGATTAATTGGTGTGGTGAAATTATAGTGTTCAAGTTTGGGGGTGTGATTACCGGATTTTTGGCTCTTCAGTAGTTAAATTTAGTTGGTGTTGGTTTTGATATTTGATTATTGAGTTGATGGCACCGAAAAAGAAAATATTCTAGGGCAGCTGACATATCATTGGAAAAAGTTAGAGCACGGAGCACGGGACGCGAAGAACAGAGATAGAAGACGTTGAATCCGGACACAGAGAAGCACTTTCATCTCTCCTAAACACGTTCCTAATTCGGTTCTTTACTTTTACGTTTTTAATAATTACAAATAGGTTTTGTATTTATTTAAATTCGAGTATGAACTAATTCCATTTTCTAGAGATTGATGTAGTCTTGGGTTACCTTATGTTATTGACGTTTTGACTTTTCATCTAATCAATTTATCGTGTTTATTAGTGATTTCTTGTCATTAATGCTTTTGAATTACTGGCCATAATTCGAATGATCTAATAAGTAGAGATCACCAATTTCAGGCAGAGAGAGCTCGATGTGTTATATGAGGCGTGGGAGAGATACAAAGAATTACTCAGGAAGTGTCCGAATCATGGATATGCAGATTGATGTGAATCTTTGTACGACGAATAGCAAACACGATTAAAATCGAATCGCGCACTCAATTCGATAACGAACAAGGAATCGTTGTTGTCCCGATCTTTTGAATCAAGTGTGTGTGTTGTGATTTTCACCTCTAAACTATGAAAAGTCTAGCAACAAATAATTACGAGATAAACAACCGAGATTATAACGAACCTTCCAAGAACAAGTCGACGACAATCCGCACAAGCACGATCGATGAACGCCACAAAGTTAAAAACTTTGATAAGTTTGATTTTTGTTTGACAAAGCAAAAGCTTTAATTGTTTGAGAGAAAACTCAAGAACAATGATAAAATATCAATAATAATCTGAATAATGTTCAAAATTTCGTGAAAATAGGTCTACATATTAGAAAAAGGTTGCAAATCTAGTTACCAAAATAATCAAAACTCTAACTAGGAAACTAGGATTTTTCCGGAACTGGTTCGCGCTCGGGCGGTAGAATATTACCGCTCCAGCGCCAAGGGCTCTGCACTATTCGCGCTCGGGCGGTAGAATGTTGCCGCTCGGGCGCCGGGTGTTCTGGAAATCACGTCTTGGACAGTCCATCTGGCGCTCGGGCGGTAGTTTTTTACCGCTCGGGCGCGAAGCATTCTTCCACTTTTCTTCGTTCATCACTTGAATGGTGTTCCTATGCCTTCCGAACTCAATCCCATGCACCACAAACCCTTCAGCACTCTGCTCCTTGCTTGTAAGTCCTTCTTCATTGCTCATAAGTCCGTGCAACGCTTCCTTGAACTTCTTCAATCGTCCCCTCGTGATTGGTCCCTCCGGCAACTCCAAAGGGTCCCATGCTTTCCTTGGCGCCTGACCATCCGTGCTCGCATCATCCTCCCCTTCTTTAAAAGGATTTGTCCTCAAATCCAGCTCGTCACCTACATCAAACAACGACAAGTCACTAACATTAAAAGTAGAACTCACGTTATACTCACCTGGTAGATCGAGTTTGTAGGCATTGTCATTGATCCTTTCAAGGACTTGAAATGGTCCATCGCCCCTAGGTAATAGCTTTGAACGTCTCTTCTCGGGGAACCTCTCCTTCCTCAAGTGTAACCACACCCAATCTCCCTTCTCAAATATCACTTTCTTCTTTCCCTTGTTGCCTTGCGTGGCATTTTGTTCATTCTTCTTTTCAATATTGGCCTTGACCTTTTCATGCAAACCCCTAACAAATTCAGCTTTCTTTTTGCCATCCATGTTTAACCTTTCACTCACAGGTAAAGACATCAAATCCAACGGAGTCAAAGGATTAAAACCATAAACAATCTCAAATGGAGAATAATTCGAAGTTGAATGCATGCAACGATTATACGCAAACTCAACAAATGGTAAACAATCTTTCCAATTCTTTAAGTTCTTTTTAAGAATAGCATGCAAAAGTGTTCCTAATGTTCTATTGACAACTTCAGTTTGTCCATCCGTTTGAGGATGACATGTAGTAGAAAACAACCATTTTGTGCCAAGTTTAGCCCATAACGTCTTCAAAAAGTAACTCAAGAATTTAACATTGCGATCAGAAACAATAGTCCTAGGCATGCCATGCAACCTAACGACTTCTCTAAAGAATATGTCCGCAATGTGAGATGCATCATCAGTTTTGTGACAAGCAATAAAATGTGCCATCTTAGAAAACCTATCCACAACAACAAATATAGAATCCCTCCCCTTCTTTGTCCTAGGCAACCCCAAAACAAAGTCCATAGAAATATCAACCCAAGGTTCACTAGGGACGGGAAGTGGTGTATACAAGCCATGTGGTTGTGTTTTAGATTTAGCTTGCCTACAAGTAATACACTTATCACAAACACGCTCAACGTCACGTTTCATGTGTGGCCAATAGAAATGTTCATGCAATGCACTTAAAGTTTTAGCCACACCAAAATGTCCCATTAGGCCACCCTCATGCGCTTCCCTAACAAGTAATTCACGAATGGATGATCTAGGGATGCACAACCTATCTTCCTTAAACAAGAAACCATGATGCAAATAAAACTTGTCATGTGGACCATGCATACATATTTCAAATTCATTATTAAAATCCTCATCTAGCACATATAATTCCTTCACATGCTCAAATCCCAAAACTTTAGACTCCAATGTAGAGATTAGTACATACCTCCGTGATAGTGCGTCGGCCACTACATTTTCCTTACCTTGCTTGTACTTGATGATGTAAGGAAATGTTTCAATGAATGCCACCCACTTGGCGTGCCGCTTGTTCAACTTCTGCTGCCCCTTAAGGTGCTTAAGAGACTCATGATCCGTGTGAATCACAAACTCCTTAGGCCTCAAGCAGTGCTGCCACGTCTCTAGAGTCCTCACAAGTGCGTAGAACTCCTTATCATACATGGGGTAGTTCAAGGCTGCTCCATTGAGCTTCTCGCTAAAGTACGCCACTGGCCGTCCCCCTTGCATCAAAACTCCGCCAATACTTACACCTGACGCATCACATTCAATTTCAAAAGTGTTAGAAAAATCAGGTAAAACAAGTAAAGGAGCATTAATCAATTTGTGCTTAATAAGATTAAAAGACTTCTCTTGCTCCTCGCCCCAATAGAATGGAACGTTCTTCTTAATTACCGCCGTCATCGGTGCTGCAAGTGTGCTAAAATCCTTTACAAACCTCCTATAGAAGCTTGCAGGTCCATGAAAACTTCGGACTTGACCAACAGTAGTAGGCGATGGCCAATCTCGAATAGCACTTACCTTGTCTTCATCCACTTGTATCCCCTGTGAGCTTACCACAAAACCAAGAAAGACAAGTTTGCTTGTACAAAAATCACATTTCTTTAAGTTAGCATATAGATTTTCAGCCCTTAATGTGATTAGCACAAGTTTCAAGTGACCAACTTTCTAAAACACCTGATGAGGCCTATGATTTGCTTGAACAGATGACCATTAACAATTATCAGTGGCCGAGTGAGAGATCTGGATCAAGGAAACCTGCTGGAGTGTATGCCGTAGACCCGATCACATCACTTACTGCACAGGTTTCGGCATTGACAGCACAGATTGCAGCGATGAACAAAGCAGGCCAATCTACGTCTGAAGTAGCACTGGTGACTGCCGAAGAAGAGCCAGTTGTGGAGGAAGCTCAGTACATCAACAATCGTGGTTTCTGATGTTATCGAGGTAATCCTCCCCCTAATACTATCATCCAGGTTTGAGGAATAACGAGAATTTCTCTTATGCGAACAACAAGAACGTGTTGAATCCTCCACCGGGGTTCAATACACAGAAAGTGGAAGGAAAGCCATCTTTTGAAGATCTAGTTGGTATATTTGTGACTGAGTTTGGGAAAAGAATGACGAGAACTGAGTCTCGTCTTGATAACATGGAGACACACATGGACAATATGGGTACCACGATGAAATACTTGGAAACACAGATTGGGAAACTAGCCAATGCTTTAAAAGATCATAATAGAGGACAGTTTCCCAGCAATACAGAGGTGAATCCTAGGGAACAGTGCAAAGCTGTCACATTGAGGAGTGGCGAAGAAATCTGAATCCCAGAGCCTACTGAAGAGAGTGTAGAGATTCTTGTTGAGGAAAATGATGGAAAGGGTGCAAGTATTGGAGAAGAGAAAGTGGAGGAACCTAAGAAAGTGATTGAGCAGCAACCTTTACCTAAGGTAAATCTTCCATATCCACAGAGGTTCAAGAAGAAAGGGTTGGATGATCAGTTTGCGAAGTTCCTGGAAATTTTCAAGAAAATACACATCAACATCCCATTTGCCGATTCTTTGGAGCAAATGCCCAATTATGCTAAGTTCATCAAGGATGTGATGTCCAAGAAGAGGAAACTTCAAGAATTTGAAACCTTGAAGCTAACCGAAGAGTGTAGTGCCATACTCCAAAGAAAACTACCACAGAAACTCAAAGATCCAGGGAGTTTCACTATTCCTTGTGTTATTGGTGGTTCTAGAGTAAATAGAGCTTTATGTGATTTGGGTGCTAGTATAAATTTAATGCCTTTTTCTATTTACAAGACTTTGGAGCTTGGCGAGGTGAAACCTAGCACTATTACTTTGCAGCTGGCGGACAGATCACTTACCTATCCATGAGGGATAGTAGAGGATGTGCTGGTAAAAGTAGACAAATTTATATTTCCTGCTGATTTTGTCATCTTAGATATGGAAGAAGACCAGGAGACTCCGCTTATCTATGGAAAGCCATTTTCGGCCACCGGGAAAGCTTTTATTGATGTGCACAAGGGCGAGCTCACATTGAGAGTATGTGGAGAAGAAGTCGTGTTCAACATCTACAACACCATCAAAGGACCAAATGAGGTAAGTACTTGTAATAGTATTGATATAATTGATTCATGTGTATCTAATGTTGGTGCAGGTAGGATGACGAAAGACTCTTTAGAGAGATGCTTGTTGGAGTAAGTTTCGACAGTGGATGACGAGGACTGGGATGTGCGAGAGGATTTACTTGCTCTCAATACGCTACCTAAAGAAAAGATTAATGCCCAACTTGAAGAGTTACTTGAAGATGCAAGTAAAGAGGTATCAAAAGCATCCCCTGCATTAAAGGATTTACCGAGTCACTTGTGCTATGCATTCCTAGACGAGAGTTCGTCCTATCCGGTAATCATCTCCTCTGCTCTTACTATTGAAGAAAATGATAAGTTGTTGAGAGTGTTGAGAGAATTTAAATCTGCGTTGAGATGGACAATTGTTGATATAAAAGGGATTAGCCCTACTGTTTGTATGCATAAAATATTGATGCAGGAGTCCTATTCCCCCTATGTTGATCATCAGAGGAGGCTTAATCCAGCCATGAAAGAGGTTGTCAGGGCTGAGGTATTAAAATTGTTAAATGTTGGTGTTATTTATGCTATATCTGACAGTTCTTAGGTTTCACCAGTACAAGTAGTGCCTAAGAAAGGGGGAATAGCTGTAGTGAGAAATGAGAATAAGACTGGGTGGCGAGTGTGTATAGACTATAGGAAATTGAATGATGCGAATAGGAAAGATCACTTCCCTCTTCCCTTTATTGACCAGATGCTTGATAGAGTTGCTAGTGTCACCCTGTGCTTCACATCATACTTGGCCAATAGTGAGTTAAAAATTTTGTTACAGAAATGCGTACCTTCATCACTGATAATGGCTCTAGGGGTTCCAAATCTTGTGAAGATGTTCCTGTGGACAAACTTAACAACAACTCGAGCATCATTGGTACTGGTGGCAATTGCTTCCACCCATTTGGACACATATTGAACTTTCTTTGGTTCATTATTGTCTTCAGATTGTCATTTTGTTTAGCCAAACGTTACCCTATAAGTCCTGTTGATTTGTGAAGGTAAATGTGTGTCCTGTGCCTGTGGTAGCTCCTCATCATCTGGATTCTCGTGGGGCATATAAGCGGCAGCGCCAAAGAAGGCAACAATGGGAGCCTTCGGCTTAAGTACTTGCTCATCAGGCGACCAGGACACGCCGGATTGTCTGCATAGCTCGGTAACAATGTGAGGGCATGGAAGGGCGACCGTGGCTAATCCTGTTCCGGATCTCATGATCGATCCATATATTATTTTTCCCAAGTCAACAGATTTGCCCATCAAAATTGCAAAGACAAGTGCAACTTTGTCTTTGGTTACATCGTGGTAGTGCGAGGATGGGAGAACCTGAGCCAACACTAACGATGTCCACGCACTTGCATTGGGGCTCATATCGGATTTCTTCAGAGAGATTGGACCACTCGAGCTCATTTTCCATACGGCACCTGCCTGACACACGTTCCGAATGACCTCTGAATAATTGACCCCCTCTTCTAGAAATTCAATGTACTCAACTTCTTCGAGGCTTGGCATCTGATAGATCATGTTTATCGTTTGAGAGTCAAACGATACCAATTTTCCTCGCACCAGTACTCTCGACTCGTCATGCCGTATCCGCAGATTAGCATATAACTCTCGCACAATCGAAATCACAGCATCTAGAGGAGGGTGAGTAAATTCAACCCGTTGTCTTCGTTCCAGTTAACGCACAATCATACCACGTATTATCGATAAATTAAATCCCCTCTCCGGGATTATGGACTGGGTCATCGAGCTCTCATAAACTTGCTGGGCTTCCTCATTCCAAAATTTTTGAGGATCGAAGCTTGAAGAGGAGGAGGCGCCCTTCTTTGATTTCTTTTTCGGTGCCATCAACTCAATAATCAAATATCCAAACCAACACCAACTAAATTTTACAACTGAAGAGCCAAAAATCCGATAATCACACCCCCAAACTTGAACACTATAATTTCACCACACCAATTAATCCAATAAGCAATAGATGTGTACACCCAGTGATCACAAACTACTTTATAACCATGAGAGGTAACAAATTGACAATATCAAACAGTCCCCAAATAGATCGAACACAATATTCCAAGTACGCTGAAAAATTGAACAAGATTTGGTTAAAACCCTTACTTGTACCAGAGAATGGCCGGAATTAGGAGACGTGGTCGGAGTCACGGCGATAATTTAGGGCGGCGGTCGGCTTTCTTCGAGAGACGGCGACGATCGGTGGTGTTTCAGACGAGGGTTCAGTGCTTTTGGTGAGGGAGGGCGGCTGTTTTCTGAAAATGGTTCGCGAGTCCTCTTTTTTTTTTATAACAGGTCGGGCACATATGCGCGCCCTAAAGCGGCGCATATGCGCCGAGGTTACTGTCTCGCGTGTGGACTCTCCCGCATATGCACGTCCATTAATGGCGCATATACGCCGATGTCTCTGCCTTAGTTCGCGCATGTACGCGTCCTTAATGGCTCACATGCGCAAAACCTTCTGCCATACTCGCGCATGTGCGCGAAACATCCTGTCCATAAACTTTTCGACTTTTTTTTTTATATATATACCTGCAAAAATAACAAAATGCAAATTAATACTTGAATTGAGAAAGTTAAAGTTAATAAAATTAAGGAATGGAAATAAAATAATAAAAATAAAAGCAATGCAAAAATAAATAAATGTGGGTTGCCTCCCACATAGCGCTTGGTTTAAAGTCATCAGCCTGAATTTCTCCTGTCTACTTTGGTTCTCCCAGTGGGATGTTGTCCATGTGTCGCACTTCATTTCCAAAGTAATGCTTGACCCTTTGACCATTGACTTTAAAAGTCTGACCATTGTTGCACTTTAACTCAATTGCACCATGTGGGTACACTGTTTCCACTGTGAATGGTCCGGACCATCGTGATTCTAACTTACCAGGAAACAACCTCAGTCGAGAATTGAATAATAACACCTGTTGCCCTGGTTCGAAGTCTCGTCGAAGAATCTGCTTGTCATGCCATTTCTTGGTCTTTTCTTTGTATATCTTAGCATTTTCGTATGCATCATTCCTGAATTCCGCCATCTCATTCAACTGCAACAGTCGTTGCTCGCCCGATGCTCCAATATCAAAATTAACTTTTTCACAGCCCAAAATGCTTTGTGCTCCAGTTCAAAGGTAGATGGCAAGCTTTCCCAAATACCAACCTATAAGTTGACATCCCGATAGGCTTGTATGCAGTCCTGTACGCCCATAAAGCATCATCTAGCTTGATTGCCCAGTCCTTCCGGTTCGTCTTTACTGTTTTTTCTAATATTTGTTTGATCTCCTGGTTGGATATCTCTGCTTGCCCATTAACTTGTGGTGGTATGCCAGTGTCACGCTGTGCTACACATCATACTTGGCCAATAGTGAGTTAAAAATTTTGTTACAGAAATGGGTACCTTCATCACTGATAATGGCTCTAGGCGTTCCAAATCTTGTGAAGATGTTCCTGTGGACAAAATTAACAACAACTCGAGCATCATTAGTACCGGTGGCAATTGCTTCCACCCATTTGGACACATAATCAACAGCAAGTAAAATGTAAGATTGACCAAAAGAGGATGGGAATGAACCCATAAAGTCAATACCCCAGACATCAAAGAGTTCCACCTCCAAAATATTTGTTAGTGGTAATTCATGTCGTCTAGAAATATTGCCAACTCTTTGGCATTTATCACATGACTTAACTAAAGTATAACTATCCTTAAACAGATTAGGCCAATAAAAACCAGACTGTAATACCTTAGCTGCTGTTCTAAATGCTCCAAAGTGTCCACCGTAGGGTGAGGAATGACACTGCTCTAGAATCGTACCCGCTTCTTCCTCTACTACACATCGTCTAATTATCTGATCAGCGCATCTCTTAAACAAGAAAGGATCGTCCCACATATAAAATTTGGCATCATGAAGAAATTTCTTCTTTTGGTGATAAGTTAAATCTGAAGGTAATTCTCCTGCAGCAAGAAAATTTGTTATATCTGCAAACCAAGGATGTGTAACATTTACCTTGAAGAGTTGCTCGTCTGGAAACGACTCATTGATCACTCCACCTTCAATTCTTTCTTCCAGCTCTAGGCGTGACAAGTGATCTGCCACCTGGTTCTCACAACCTTTCTTGTCTTTGACATCAAAGTCAAATTATTGAAGTAGGAGTATCCATTGTATCAACCTGGGCTTGGCATCCTTTTTGGCAAACAAGTTACGAAGAGCTGCATGGTCAGTGAAAACCGTTACCTTGGTGCCAATGAGATATGTTCTGAACTTGTCGAATGCAAACACCACTGATAGCATCTCTTTCTCAGTAGTTGTGTAATTCTGTTGGGCTGCGTTGAGTGTGCGACTTGCATAGTAAATAGCTTTGAATATCTTGTCGTCTTTGTCCCAATGCTTCTCCCACACCATAGTCACTAGCGTCGCACATGAGCTCAAAGGGCTCCTTCCAATCAGGCACTATCATGATGGGTGCAGAAATCAGTGCTGTCTTGATCCTGTTAAACGCCTGCAAGCAATCATCGTCAAAAATAAAAGTAGAATCTTTCTCTAACAAATTATATAAAGGTCTAGTAATTTTAGAGAAATCTTTAATATAACGACGATAGAACCCAGCATGTCCAAAGAAACTTCGGATCCCTTTCACATTCTTCGGCGGCAGGAGATTTTCAATTGCCACAACTTTGGCTCCTTCCACTTCTATTCCTCTAGCCAAAATTTTATGCCCAAGCACAATACCTTCTGAGACCATGAAGTGACATTTTTCCCAATTCAACACTAGATTCTTCTCCCGACATCTCTGCAAAACAAGCTTTAGATTCTGCAAACAATGATCAAATGATGAACCAAACATAGAGATATCATCCATAAAAACTTTCATTATTTCCTCAACCATGTTAGAAAATATGGCCATCATACACCTCTGAAAAGTAGCAGGTGCATTGCAGAGACCAAATGGCATTCTCCTAAAAGCAAATGTACCGTAGAGGCAAGTGAAGGTAGTCTTCTCTTGATCCTCCGGTGCTATGACAATCTGATTGTAACCTGAATAACCATCTAGAAAGCAATAATAATGATAACCACCTACTCTATCAAGTATCTGGTCAATAGAGGGAAGAGGGAAGTGATCTTTCCTAGTCGCATCATTCAATTTCCTATAGTCTATACACACTCGCCACCTAGTCACTGGACGAGTTGAAATCAATTCGTTATTCTCATTTCTCACTACAGTTATTCCCCCCTTCTTAGGTACTACTTGTACAGGTGAAACCCAAGAACTGTCAGATATAGCATAAATAACACCAGTATTTAACGATTTTAATACCTCATCCCTCAGAACCTCTTTCATGGCTGGACTAAGCCTCCCCTGATGATCAACATAGGGGGAATAGGACTCCTGCATCAATATTTTATGCATACAAACAGTAGGGCTAATCTCTTTTATATCAACAATTGTCCATCCCAACGCAGATTTAAATTCTCTCAACACTCTCAACAACTTATCCTTTTCTTCAATAGTAAGAGCAGAGGAGATGATTACCAGATAGGACGAACTCTCGTCTAGGAATGCATAGCACAATTGACTCGGTAAATCCTTTAATGCAGGGGATGCTTTTGGTACCTCTTTACTTGCATCTTCAAGTAACTCTTCAAGTTGGGCATTAATCTTTTCTTTAGGTAGCGTATTGAGGGCAAGTAAATCCTCTCGCACATCCCAGTCCTCTTCATCCACTGTGGAAACTGACTCCAACAAGCATCTCTCTAAAGAGTCTTTCGTCATCCTACCTGCACCAACATAAGATACACATGAATCAATTATATCAATACTATTACAAGTACTTATCTCATTTGGTCCTTTGATGGTGTTGTAGATGTTGAACACGACTTCTTCTCCACCTACTCTCAATGTGAGCTCGCCTTTGTTCACATCAATCAAAGCTTTCTCGGTGGCCAAAAATGGCCTTCAAAAGATAAGCGGAGTCTCCTGGTCTTCTTCCATATCTAAGATGACAAAATCAACTGGAAATATGAATTTGTCTACCTTTACAAGCACATCCTCTACTATCCCTCGTGGATAGGTAAGTGATCTGTCCGCCAGCTGCAAAGTAATAGTGCTAGGTTTCACCTCGCCAAGCTCCAAAGTCATGTAAATAGAAAAAGGCATTAAATTTATACTAGCACCCAAATCACATAAAGCTCTATTTACTCTAGAACCACCAATAACACAAGGAATAGTGAAACTCCCTGGATCTTTGAGTTTCTGTGGTAGTTTTCTTTGGAGTATGGCACTACACTCTTCGGTTAGCTTCAAGGTTTCAAATTCTTGAAGTTTCCTCTTCTTGGACATCACATCCTTGATGAACTTAGCATAATTGGGCATTTGCTCCAAAGAATCGGCAAATGGGATGTTGATGTGTATTTTCTTGAAAATTTCCAGGAACTTCGCAAACTGATCATCCAACCCTTTCTTCTTGAACCTCTGTGGATATGGAAGATTTACCTTAGGTAAAGGTTGCTGCTCAATCACTTTCTTAGGTTCCTCCACTTTCTCTTCTCCAATACTTGCACCCTTTCCATCATTTTCCTCAACAAGAATCTCTACACTCTCTTCAGTAGGCTCTGGGATTCCGATTTCTTTGCCACTCCTCAATGTGACAGCTTTGCACTGTTCCCTAGGATTCACCTCTGTATTGCTGGGAAACTGTCATCTATTCTGATATTTTAAAGCATTGGCTAGTTGCCCAATCTGTGTTTCCAAGGATTTCATCGTGGCACCCATATTGTCCATGTGTGTCTCCATGTTATCAAGACGAGACTCATTTCTCGTCATTCTTTTCCCAAACTCAGTCACAAATGTACCAACTAGATCTTCAAAAGATGGCTTTCCTTCTCCTTTCTGTGTATTGAACCCCGGTGGAGGATTCAACACGTTCTTGTTGTTCGCATAAGAGAAATTCTCGTGATTCCTCAAACCTGGTTGATAAGTATTAGGGGGAGAATTACCTCGATAACCTCCAAAACCACGATTGTTGATTTACTGAGCTTCCTCCACAACTGGCTCTTCTTCGGCAGTCACCAATGCTACTTCAGACGTAGATTGGCCTGCTTTGTTCATCGCTGTAATCTGTGGTGTCAATGCCGAAATCTGTGCAGTAAGTGATGTGATCGGGTCTACGGCATACACTCCAGCAGGTTTCCTTGATCCAGATCTCTCACTCGGCCACTGATAACTGTTAATGGTCATCTGTTCAAGCAAATCATAGGCCTCATCAGGTGTTTTAGAAAAAATAGTACCTCCGACGGCTGTATCCACATTCCCTCTAGTCGGCCCATCCAAACCATTGTAAAATAACTCGATTTGCACCCAATCTACATATCCATGATTCAGACACTTCCTGAGTAATTCTTTTTATCGCTCCCACGCCTCATATAACACTTCGAGCTCTCTCTGCCTGAAATTTGTGATCTCTATTTTCAACTGAGCAGACTTGGCAGGAGGAAAATAGTTTGACAGGAATTTTGTAACCAGATCTGCCCATGTAGTAATACTCCCCAAAGATAGAGATTGGAGCCAACTCCTTGCGTGATCCCTAAGAGAAAACGGAAACAGGCGCAATCGAATAATTTCATCAGAAACACCATTAATTTTTACCGTGTCTGTGATCTCCAGAAAAGTTCGTAGGTGAAGATGGGGATCTGCAGTGGCTGCTCCTCCAAATTGGTTCTGCTGAACCATGTTAATGAGTGCGGGCTTTAGCTCGAAGTTGTTAGCAACAATGGTTCCGCGAGCTATTCCAGAGTAGTGAGCGTTGATGACTGGGCGAAAATGTTCCCGGATTGGCACCTCTCCTGGGAGCTCATTCTGATTATGTCTTTTTTAAGCCATTGCTTTAATTTCGTCTCTCCTTGCTTTCCATAATCTCCTGGCAGTTCTTTCGATTTCTGGATCAAAAATCAGCAAGTCGGGATTTTGAAATCTTCGCATGCACTGCAAAACAGAGAAGACTATCAATTAACAAAATAAATAAATAAAATAGAATAAAGTCTAAATTAAAGTAAAGACTACTTAGTAATGATATCAATATGCAATTAAATAGTTTACTCCCCGGCAACGGCGCCAAAAACTTGTTGCGTATTTTCACTACCGCAAGTATACGGTGTCAAGTTTTAGTACTGGTTTGAGTACAGATATCGATCCCACGAAGAGTAATTATTTAAAATTGTAAATTAATTACCATAATTGACATAGCTCAACTTTATTTAGATAAATAAAAATGGTTGGTTTAAAATCAATTCAAAGAAAATAACAATTCCTGTAATTCTAGCGCGCAGTATAGATTCACTGAGTAAATAAATCTAGAGATATGATTTCGTTTGGTTTATGCTAAATTAAAATTGACTAAAATTTAATTAAATTGCACCATATTTATTAACCAAAAACTCGCAATATTTTATATTCCCTTTTTCAAGTGATAAATAAAACTGTATTACCTATTACCGATTTTAATATGTCTATTCAAAATCGTGTAACAAGTAATAAATGCAAACAAAGTTCTCTTATGGACTCGCCAAAGTTATACGTCTTTTGCACGTTATAAACATCTGACGATGCGATTTCCCCTGTCCTAATTTCGATCACCTCTCTCGAGTGTTAGATCTCAAATATTAAATCATTCGAATTATGGCCAGTAATTCAAAAGCATTAATGACAAGAAATCACTAATAAACACGATAAATTGATTAGATGAAAAGTCAAAACGTCAATAACATAGGGTAACCCAAGAATACATCAATCTCTAGAAAATGGAATTAGTTCATACTCGAATTTAAATCAATACAAAACATGTTTGTAATAATTAAAAACGTAAAAGTAAAGAACCGAATTAGGAACGTGTTTAGGAGAGATGAAAGTGCTTCTCCGTGTCTGGATTCAGCGTCTTCTATCTCTGTTCTTCTTGAGCGCATATGCGCGCCCAGGTTCGGCGCATATGCGCGCTACTCTCTGGTCTCGCCTCACGTCACTCGCGCATATGCGCGAGCATCACTGCCTTCAGACCTAGGCGTCTTTCATGTTTCTCTTCTAGGTGCCATTTTCACTTTCCTTTGCGCCCGAATGACAGTATTACCTAGGTTCGTGCAATCACACCAAAAAAACAAAAAAAGCGCGTAATTCCGCACAAAAAGACTAACAATCTATATGAAGTATAAGGATAATTTAAGTGCATAAAATGCACTTATCAGCATGGATCTTACGTTGCCTTCGGAGTTGACCACCGACGTGTTGCTCTTGTCGCTGCCTAACTCATTTGATCTTTTTGTGGTGAATTTCAATATGAACAAGCTAGAGCCTACCCTTGAATATGCTTGTTACGTTTCAAGCCACCATCAAGAAAGAGAAGTCGGTTCTTTATGTGGGCTCTTTATTTGGCACGAAGACTGGTCCACGTGGGAAGGGAAAGAAGCATTATTTCCAACGTCCCAAGAAGAACGTGACCTTGAAAAGGCAAGCTCCGAATCCCGTTGTTGCAACCATACCAGTAAAGGCTGACAAGACTGATGATGTTTGTCATCAGTGCAATAAGCCTGGACATTGGAGGCGTAGCTGCAAAGAATATCTTGCCCAGAAGGGTTCTGGAAATGATATGTTCTATATTGAAGTAAACATTTCAATTAACTATACTTTTCGGGTATTGGATACCATCTGTGGCTCACATCTCTGTAATGATTTGCAGATGATGGGAAAAATTAGGAGACTTAGGGAAGGTGAGACCTTCTTAAGGATGGGCAATGGAGCAAGAGTTGCTGCCAAGACTGTAGGAGATGTCTACTTGCTTTTGAACAATGATTTTAAGTTGATTTTAAGAGATGTTTTATTTGTACCTGATTTGGTGAAAAACATTGTTTCCATTTTTATGCTTGATAAAGATGGATATTCTTGTTTAATTTAGCAAAGGTGTTTGCAACATTTATAAGAATGAATGTTTGATTGGTACTGGAGAACTTGAAAACAATATATGTAGCTTAAAATTGAAAGATATTCTACTAAACAATGTCCAAGCAATAACAACAACAAACAAGCGAAAACAAGATACTCTTAATTCGGCACAATTATAGCATCCTCGATTAGGACATATTTCCCTAAGAAGGATGAACAAGCTAGTGGGAGTGGGCATGTTTGATATGTCCGATATTAATTCTCTCCCAACTTTTGAATCCTATCTAAAAGGAAATATGACAAAAATTCCCTTTAAGGGCCATGTTGAGCGAGCCAAAGGGTTATTGGATTTTATCCATACCGATGTGTACGGTCCGCTTAGCATCACCACTAAGCATGGACATGCCTACTTCACTACCTTTACCGATGACTTTTCGAGGTATGGGTATTTTTATTTGATGAAATACAAGTAAGAAGCCTTTGAAAGGTTCAAAGAATTCTAAATTGAAGTAAAGAAACAGTTGGGACGAAGCATCAAGTCACTTCAATCGGATCGAGGTGTTGAGTGCCGAGTTCCAAGAGTATCTTAGGGAGAATGGGATTCTTCGCAATGGACTCCGCCTGCTACACCACAGTTGAATGGTGATTCGGAGCGTCGTAATCGGACCTTTATGGACATGGTTCTGTCTATGATGGTGTTCACGGAGTTGCCGCCATCCTTTTGGGGATATGCACTTGAGACAGCGGCACTATTGTTGAACAATGTCCATTCAAAGGCAGTTAATAAGATACCATATGAGATATGGATGGGTAAGCCTCCCAAATATTCTTATCTTAGAATATGGGGATGCCCTGCTTATGTGAAGCAGGTAGTGGGAGATAAATTGGATAGTCGATCCATTTTATGTTACTTTGTGGGATATCCAAGGAATTCAGTTGAATATTATTTCTATCATCCCCAAGAAACAAAGGTGTTTGTTTCTAGGAATGCAACCTTTTTGGAAAAGGAATTTCTATTGGATAGAAAAAGGGAGATGATAGAACTCGAAGAGGTTCTAGAGACACCCACAATTTAAGAACCCATACCCGAAGAGCCAAGAGAGGAGATACAAGCTCCTAGAAGATCCGAGAGAGTCTCGAGACCACCTATGAGGTATGGTCTGCTTCTTGAAGAGGGCCATGATGAGTCTAACCATGGATGTGATCCAAGGACCTTCAAAGAAACGTTATCTGATGCTGATTTATCCAAATGGCTTGAAGCAATGGAATTTGAGATGAATTCCATGCATTCGAACCAAGCATTCCTTATGCATCTCCGATTGGTAGCATCATGTATGAGATGATATCTACACGTCCTGACGTGGCTTTTGCACTAAGTGTAGTGAGTAGATATCAATCGAACCCTAGTCTTCCGCACTGGAAAGCTGTGAAAGACATCCTAAAGTATTTGAGAAACCAATAAGTTGTTATTGATCTATGGGGGTGGAGAACTAAAATTGGAAGGATACACCGACTCTAGCTTCCAAAGCGACATCGATGACTCGTAGTCAACCTCTGAGTTCGTATTCATGCTCAATGGTGCTGCTATCTCTTGGAAGAGTTCCAAGCAAGACAATACTGTGGATTTCACCACTGAGGCCGAATACATTGCTGCATAAGCTGCAGCAAAGAAGGATGTTTGGATAAGAAATTTCGTCCAAGAGTTGGGCGTCATTCCTAATGGAGTTGCTCATGTCCCAGTGTTTTGTGACAACACGGGAGCTATAGCTCAAGCAAAGGAGCCAAGGTCTCATCAAAATTCCAAACACGTATTGAGAAAGTACCACATCATCCAAGAGATTGTGGAAAGAGAAGAAGTGTCGATTGACAAAGTCGGCTCCGCATATAATGTTGCTGATCCACTAACTAAGCCTTTACCAGGACCATTATTCGAGAAGCATTGTGAATCGATGGGTTTGAAGCATATGGGTAGTTGGCTCTAGTGCAAGTGGGAGATTGTTAGAGTAGGTGCCCGTCGAGCTCGCCAAGTGTTGGCCGAGTGTCCACAATGAAACTCTATGTATAAAAAAAATTTATTTTAATAATATTTGAAATTATTGTTTTGGCACATCTTTATCTGTATACCCATGCTAGTTGCATAGATAAAGTCTTTGAATATACAAATAGTAGAAAGAATATGAGATACTCATATTATGAGTATCATGAAATTCATATTTGAAATACTGTATATTCTAAACAGTTTCTAGTCGATTCTGCCGCCGCAAAAAAGGATATAGGCCGCTCGAGTTTGAGACTATTGTCTGCGATGTGAGTACCATGTTTCATTGGTAGGGGACATTATGATTTCCGAGCATGCAGATAGGTGCTTCTGGTAGAGTGCACAGAACAACCCTCCATATAGGACTTTCCAAGTGGTTCTCACTTGTCGAGTGGAAACGTCCTAGTTTATGGTTGTAAACCATTAGTCCTTATGACCTGGGACAACATTGAGACTCTATGTACTAGCATTGCACTTTGACTTGTTTACCGTCTCTCATGGGGTCATGAGGTGGCAACGTTGGGTGTTTTGTCGAAACATATAGGAGTCGATGCAATGTAGTCGGGGATTCACCGCTTACCTTCAGGTATGGATATCCTATGTTATCTTATATATATGTAGCATGAAATCTCTGATCAGATTATGGTGATAATTATGAAAGGGGTTTCATAGATTATACCATCGATGCAACTATGACATGACACATAGTATCGATTCTTTAACTGCTCTCGATATACCAATAGTTGTCGAATTGGTCCGGATATTTGAGTTGAAACGACCGTACTGTACGCTAACCATAATTGAATGGTTATTGCAGGCACTATCATTTGACATCTAGGGAATCATGTAAGCGATGCTGCTAGGCGTTTAAAATGATTGGTTGGGTACTATCAGACTTGAGTTCTGACGTTCTTATTATCAAGGAGTTGATAAGTATGAATGGAGCAATTGGGGTATGCTCATATTGAAAGGGGATCGGTTACGGTGACCGGAAGCGCAACGGAAGTTAAAAATTTTGATTTTTCATGAGGAAATTTTCGGTCACCTCATGATATTGTGTAGCAAATACAATAAAACACCAAATATCATACATAGGGTGTTGAGAAAATCGTTACCTATCAACCTCTTGAAGTTGATGATGGCACCAACTAAAGTGTAAACACTTTAGCTCTTGAGTGGATGACAAATCTTCAAGCTTCCAACCTCCAAAATTAGGCCCACCACCAATTAGGTAAATCCCCTCTTAATTTGCACTAAAAAATTAAGAGGATTTTTCAAGAAGAAGAATATTTTTTCCTCAACACTTGAAGAAGAAAAGAAGAGAAAAAACTTGGAGAGAAATTCCCTAAAATTTCGGCCAACATAGTGTAGAATGAGGGAGGGAAGAGTTGTCTTGATAGTGCAAAAAGTTGATCCAAAAAGGTTGCATGCCATGCATTATTTTAGTCAAAAGTATTCCCCAACTCTTCACTTCCCAAGCATGCAATGTGACTTGGGCTTGTAACTATTAGAAGTCCCATGGACTATTTAAATTGTCTCAAACATATTTGAGCCCAATTAAACTTTACTTGATTTTACCCAAGCTCACTAGTTAAATAATTATTTTCAATTGGGCTCTACAAGGCCCAATGTTATTTAATTAATTCAACACTTGAGTTAATTTAATTATTTGGACTCTACTAGGCCCACTAGTGTTTAATTAATTCAACACTTAAATTAATTTAATTTAGTACATAATAATGTTTATGAAAATTACAATTTTCAAATACATTATTTACTTGGCCTATTTTTTAATTTAGGAACACATTCATAAATTAAAAAATACATTTATCTCATAGAAGTCATACTTCTATTTTTCTCAACGCTTATAAACTCATTTATAAGCCGTTCAACACATTGAACTATTTTTACTTCTCAACGGGATCTAGAAAGCTAGTACTTGTGTGGCCCTCAATAGTTCATTGATACAACTAGCCGTGGGTTCACATCTCCATGTGATTTTGACTAAACATGTCCTTATATGAGCATACCCCAATTGCTCCATTCTTACTTATAACCTCCTTGATAATAAGAACGTCAGAACTCAAGTCTGATAGTACCCAACCAATCATGTTAAACGCCTAGCAGCATCGCTTACATGATTCCCTAGGTATCAAATGATAGTGCCTGCAAGAACCATTCAATTATGGTTAGCGTACGTACGGTCCATTCAACTTATATATCCCGACCGATTCGACAACCATTGGTTTATCGAGAGTTGTCAATGAATCGATACCATGTGTCATGTCGTAGTTGCATCGATGGTGTAATCTAAGAAACCCATTCCTTAATTACCATCATACTCTGATCAGAGATTTCAAACTACATATACATGAGAACACATAGGATATCCATACCCGAAAGTAAGCGGTGAATCTCCGACTACAATGCATCGACTCCTATATGTTTCGACAGAACACCCAACCTTGCCACCTGATGACCCCATGAGAGTCGGTAAACAAGTCAAAGTGTAATTCTAGCACATAGAGTCTTAATGTTGTCCCGGATCATAAGGACTAATGGTGTACAACCATAAACTAGGACTTTTCCACTCGATAAGTGAGAACCACTTGAAAAGTCCTTTTATGGAGGGTTGTTCAGTGCACTCTACCAGGAGCACCTATCTGCATGCTCGGACATCACAATGTCCCCTACCAATGAAACATGGTACTCACATCGCAGATACTAGTCTCGAACTCGAGCGGCCTATATCCTTCTTAGTGGCGGCTGAATCGACTAGGAACTGTTTAGAATATACAGTATTACAAATATGAGTTTCATGATACTCATTATATGAGCATCTCATATTCTTTCTACTATTTGTATATTCAAGGGCTTTATCTATGCAAATAGCATGGGTATAAAGATAAAGATTTGCCAAAACAATAATTTCAAATATAATTAAAATAAAGATTGCTTATACATAGAGTTTCATTGTGAACACTCGGCCAACACTTGACTCTACGGGCACATATTCTAACAATCTCTTACTTGCACTAGAGCCAACTACCCATATGCTTCAAGCCCATTGATTCGCGATGCATCTCGAATAATGGTCCAGGGAAAGGCTTAGCTAGTGGATCAGCAACATTATCTGCGGAGCCGGCTATGTCAATCGACACTTCTCGTCTTTCCACAATTTCTCGGAAGATGTGGTACTTTCTCAATACATGTTTGGACTTCTGATGAGACCTTGGCTCCTTTGCTTGAGCAAAAGCTCCCGTGTTGTCACACAACACTGGGAGAGGAGCAACTCCATTTGGAATGATGTCCAACTCTTAGACGAAATTCCTTATCCAAACAGCCTCCCTTGCTGCATCTGATGCAACAATGTATTCGGCCTCTGTGCTGGAATCCGCAGTATTGTCTTGCTTGGAACTCTTCCAAGAGATAGCAGCACCATTGAGTATGAATACAAACCCAGAGGTTGACTTCGAGTCATCGATATCACAACACTCCCACTGACCTTCTTATACACACAGGGTTCCTCAGGATTCTTATCAAAACCAAACTCTTTGATTGTACTGTCGAATCTGAGGTTCCAACTCCTAGATGCCTGTTTTAGACCATAAATAGATCTTTGATGTTTGCATACCATATGCTCACTTCCGATAGATGTAAACCCTTCGGGTTGAGACATGTAAATCTTCCTTAATATCCCCATTAAGAAAGGCTGTCTTAACATCCATCTGCGATATCTCATAGTCATACCATGCAACTATGGCTAGCAATATCCTTATGTACTTGAACATTGCAACTGAAGAAAAGGTTTCCTCAAAGTCAACTCCTTGTCTTTGAGTATATCCTTTTGCCACCAATCGCGCCTTGAAGGTCAATACCTTCCCATTCGCCCCAAGTTTTCTCTTGTAAATCCATTTACACCATATGGGAACAATTCCCTCAGGTGGATCCACGAGATTCCACACTTGGTTCGAATGCATGGAATTCATCTCAGATTCCATAGCTTCAAGCCATTTGGATGAATCGGCATCAGATAACGCTTTCTTGAAGGTCCTTGGATCACATTCAAGGTTAGGCTCATCATGGCCCTCTTCAAGAAGCAGACCATACCTCATAGGTAGTCTCGAGACTTTCTCGGATCTTCTAGGAGATTGTATCTCCTCTCTTGGCTCTTCGGGTGTGGGTTCTATAATTGTGGGTGTCTCTCGAACCTCTTCGAGTTCTATCATCTCCCCTTTTCTATCCAATAGAAATTCCTTTTCCAAAAAGGTTGCATTCCTAGAAACAAACACCTTTGTTTCTTGGGGATGATAGAAGCAGTATCCAACAGAATTCTTTGTGTATCCCACAAAGTAACATAAAATGGATCGACTATCCAATTTATCTCTCACTACCTGCTTTACATAAGCAGGGCACCCCCATATTCTAAGACGAGAATATTTGGGAGGCTTACCCATCCATATCTCATATGGTGTCTGCCTTTAAATGGACATCTTGTGGAATATCTTTCAATTTTAAGTTATAGAGAACGTTTTCAAGTTCTCTAGTACCAATCAAACATTCATTTTTGTAAATGTTGCAAACACCTTTGCTAAATAAACAAGAATATCCATCTTTATCAACATAGAAATGGAAATAATGTTTTTTCACCAAATCCGGTACAAACAAAACATCTCTTAAAATTAACTTAAAATCATTGTTCATAAGCAAGTAAACATCTCCAATAGCTTTGGTAGCAACTCTTGCTCCATTGCCCATCCTCTAGAAGGTCACACCTTCCTTAAGCTTCCTACTTCTTCCCATCACCTGTAAATCATTACAGAGATGTGAACCATAACCGGTATCTAATACTCAAGAAGTAGAGTTAATTGAAATGTTTACTTCAATTTAGAACATACCGTTTCCAGAACTCTTCTGGGCAAGATATTCCCTGCAGTTACGCCTCCAATGTCCAGGCTTCTTGCAGTGATGACATGCATCATCAGTCTTGTCAGCCTTCACTGGTATGGCTGCCTCAACGGGATTCGGAGATTGCCTCATCAAGGGCACGTTCTTCTTGGGACGTTGGAAAGAACGCTTCTTTCCATTCCCATGTGGATCAATCTTCGTACCAGATGAAGAACCCACATAAAGAACCAACTTCTCTTTCTTGATGGTTGATTCAAACGTAACAAGCATATTCACCAACTCCTCAAGGGTCGGCTCCATCTTGTTCATGTTGAAGTTCACCACAGAAGGATCAAATGAGCTAGGCAATGATAACAGCAACACGTCGGTGGTCAACTCCGAAGGCAAGATCAGATCCATGCCAATGAGCTTGTCCACGAGCCCAATCAACTTCAGGCCATGCTCATGGACCGAGGCCCCATCTCGCATGCACAAAGTGATCAGATCCTTGACGATAGCATGCCTAAGAGGCCGTGTTTGCTCACCAAAGAGCTCCTTGAGATGCAAATGAATGTCAGCAGCACTCTTTGCATCCTCAAAACGCCTCTGCAGCTCATCATTCATAGAAGTCAGCATATAACACCTGACTATCAAGTCATGGTCACACCATTCCTTGTAAGCCTGCAATTCCTCAGGACTGCAGTCAGTCGGAGCCTCAACAGGGGGTGACTCAGTCAGTGTATATGCTACCCTTTCCGAATTCAAGACGATTTTTAGGTTTATTAGCCAAGTGAGGTAATTAGGTCCAGTTAATATGTGTTTGTCGAGTATTACGGATATCGGATTGCAAATCGAATGCATTGTCAATTTGTACTGAAAAGTAAAAACAGATAAATGTTGATGACTATTTTAAAACATTTAGTAAGATATGAAGTTTGGACTTTTACTTCATAAATATTTGATCCCATTGTTTTGACATCTTTCACTACCTTTTAGTGAAAACGGGAAACTCCTTTCCTCAGTAGGTGGTACGTAAGGTCCAATTAGCGAATTATGATCCCGAATAATATCAGCCAATCACAATTCCTAAAAGGTAGTTTCCAATTGCATCACAATGCAACCCTCTACGTAAACTTTTGTCTCACGTTTGATTAGGACCCAATAATATGACGTCGTTCATCTTCACGTGTCAAGCCTTACCCATCGATGTTGAACCTTGATGGACGGTCGCCATGAGTTCCCCCAATAATATGAGCCGAAATCATGGGAGTTCCACGTAGTTCACATCAACATGTCAATGGATGTCACAGCTTTCCGGCACCAAGGGCCCCCCCAATAATATGAGCCGAGCCCCGAGTACGGGTAGCGTTCATCATGCACCCATTGTCGATGGAAGACATGGAAATTATAAACAAATTTATAATTCCCCTTTTCGGGCTTGATATTAATTTTGAATCTTATTCAAAATGAGGGTTTTTAATTTTGAAAGGTCTCATCATTAATTTTATTTAAAAGCTCGCCATGTTTGATCGTATGTTTGCCGGATTCATGCAACTTTGTTATTATCATAAAATTAATGCACATACTCATTATTTATAACATATCATGCATATATTATAAACAGTAAACAAAACAAGGATGATCAATCGCCCCAATACTAATGGACCGTGTGAGCTAAACACGGGCCTAGGTCCAATCCTAAAGAAATGCACGGGATGCAAATGCAACTATTACATAATCTTCCAATATTTACATGTCTTCGATCTTCATAATCATCATGGCCACCATCTTCCAATCTTGATCATCCACTATACTAATATTTACAAATAAATATCCATGGCAAATAGGGATACATCTCATGGGGGTGGGAACGGGCCATAAACCAAGCCCACTTTATAAATTGATAATTATTACAATCATTCAACACAAAATATCCTAGCATACACCTAGCAAATTGGGCTTGGGCTTTTGATCATCCTTCATGCATAATATCACATATCATACACCATCAATTAATTATCACAATAATTAATTGATCCAATATTATATATCTTGATCCAATCACTAACCGTCACGATTATAAACTAAATTAACAAAGTATACAAACACATTTGTCTACTTTCAAATTAATTTATTTATCACCGAATTTCTTGTAAATCACCCTTTATTATAAATATTTAAAGTCCAACTTAAAATATTTATTTCATGAGAAAATATTTGCAACTTTTGTAATTTTAAACTTAAGGGCCAAAAAACTCATTTTTCACCAAAAACATTTTGGCCCATTCAAAATTCACAAATATGTTAACCATCTAATGACCCAACAACATCAAGGCCCATGACACTTTAATTATCCAAAACACTTTTGGAAACCCTAGTCGTCATCGTCGTCGCCGGAGCTCCGTCGCCAGATTCCGGCAACAAAAAAATTTTTTTTTTATTTAAGACATAGGGGTTTCACGCAGCCCAAAACAGCCCCTCGGGAAGCTTGGGCTGCCCGAAATGGGCAGCAACAAGCTGCCGAAATATGTCCCCAAGGTGGCCTTGAGTTTGATGCAAAATTTTGTTCTCATGCGGTTAGAAATCGATCTCAGCATAATATTATGTAATTGCTACACAAATTGTAACCATAGCTCGGATACCACTTGAAAGGGGATCGGTTACGGTGACCGGAAGCGCAACGGAAGTTAAAAATTTTGATTTTTCATGAGGAAATTTTCGGTCACCTCATGATATTGTGTAGCAAATACAATAAAACAACAAATATCATACATAGGGTGTTGAGAAAATCGTTACCTATCAATCTCTTGAGGTTGATGATTGCACCAACTAAAGTGTAAACACTTTAGCTCTTGAGTAGATGACAAATCTTCAAGCTTCCAACCTCCAAAATTAGGCCCACCACGAACTAGGTAAATCCCCTCTTAATTTGCACTAGAAAATTAAGAGGATTTTTCAAGGAGAAGAATATTTCTTCCTCAACACTTGAAGAAGAAAAGAAGAGAAAAAACTTGGAGAGAAATTCCCTAAAATTTCGGCCAACATAGTGTAGAATGAGGGAGGGAAGAGTTGTCTTGGTAGTGCAAAAAGTTGATCCAAAAAGGTTGCATGCCATGCATTATTTTAGTCAAAAGTATTCCCCAACTCTTCAACTCCCAAGCATGCAATGTGACTTAGGCTTGTAACTATTACAAGGCCCATGGACTATTTAAATTGTCTCAAACATATTTGAGCCCAATTAAACTTACTTGATTTTACTCAAGCCCACTAGTTAAATAATTATTTTCAATTGGGCTCTACAAGGCCCAATGTTATTTAATTAATTCAACACTTGAATTAATTTAATTATTTGGACTCTACTAGGCCCACTAGTGTTTAATTAATTCAACACTTGAATTAATTTAATTTAGTCCATAATAATGTTTATGAAAATTACAATTTTCAAATACATTATTTACTTGGCCTATTTTTTAATTTAGGAACACATTCATAAATTAAAAAATACATTTCTCTTATAGAAGTCATACTTCTATTTTTCTCAACGCTTATAAACTCATTTATAAGCCGTTCAACACATTGAACAATTTTCTTCTCAACGGGATCTAGAAAGCTAGTACTTGTGTGGCCCTCAATGGTTCATTGATACAACTAGCCGTGGGTTCACATCTCCATGTGATTCGGACTAAACATGTCCTTATATGAGCATACCTCAATTGCTCCATTCTTACTTATCAACTCCTTGATAATAAGAACGTCAGAACTCAAGTCTGATAGTACCCAACCAATCATGTTAAACGCCTAGCAGCATCGCTTACATGATTCCCTAGGTATCAAATGATAGTGCCTGCAAGAACCATTCAATTATGGTTAGCGTACAGTACGGTCCCTTCAACTCATATATCCCGACCGATTCGACAACCATTGGTTTATCGAGAGTTGTCAATGAATCGATACCATGTGTCATGTCGTAGTTGCATCGATGGTGTAATATAAGAAACCCCTTTCTTAATTACCACCATACTCTGATCAGAGATTTCAAACTACATATACATGAGAACACATAGGATATCCATACCCGAAGGTAAGCGGTGAATCCCCGACTACAATGCATCGACTCCTATATGTTTCGACAGAACACCCAACCTTGCCACCTGATGACCCCATGAGAGTCGGTAAACAAGTCAAAGTGTAATTCTAGCACATAGAGTCTCAATGTTGTCCCGGGTCATAAGAACTAATGGTGTACACCCATAAACTAGAACTTTTCCACTCGATAAGTGAGAACCACTTGGAAAGTCCTTTTATGGAGGGTTGTTCAGTGCACTCTACCAGGAGCACCTATCTGCATGCTCGGAAATCACAATGTCCCCTACCAATGAAACATGGTACTCACATCGCAGATACTAGTCTCGAACTCGAGCGGCCTATATCCTTCTTAGTGGCGGCTGAATCGACTAGGAACTGTTTAGAATATACAGTATTACAAATATGAGTTTCATGATACTCATCATATGAGCATCTCATATTCTTTCTACTATTTGTATATTCAAGGGCTTTATCTATGCAAATAGCATGGGTATACAGATAAAGATTTGCCAAAACAATAATTTTAAATATTATTAAAATAAAGATTGCTTATACATAAGAGTTTCATTGTGAACACTCGGCCAACACTTGGCTCGACGGGCACCTACTCTAACACATATAAGGACATGTTTAGTCCCGAATCACATGGAGATGTGAACCCACGGCTAGTTGTATCAATGAACCATTGAGGTCCACACAAGTGCTAACTTTCTAGATCCCATTGAGATGTTAAAATAGTTCAATGCTTTGAACGGCTTAAAAAGGAGTTTATAAGCGTAAATAAAAATAGAAGTGTGACTTTTATAAGGAGAATGTAACTTTTAATTTGAGAAAGTGTTCCTAAATTAAAAGTTGGTCAAATAAATAATGTATTTAAAAATTGTGATTTTCATAAACATTATTATGGACTAAATTAAATTAATTCAAGTGTTGAATTAATTAAACACTAGTGGACCTAGCAGTGTCCGAATAATTAAATTAATTCAAGTGTTGAATTAATTAAATAATATTAGACCTTTGAGAGCCCACTTAGAGATAATTATGAAACTAGTGAGCTTGAGTAAAATCAAGTAAAGTTTAAATGGCTCCAAATGTGTTTGAGACATATAAATAAAAAGTCCATGGGACTTGTAATTGTTACGAGCCCAAGTAGAAAGCATCCAAGGGAGGTGAAGGGTTGGAGGCTACTTTTTCAACATCCAAGGCATGGCATGCACATGCTCACTTTTAGATTTTCATACACTAAGAAAAACACTCATCGCTCTCTCCTCCAAGGCATATGGCCGAATTTTTAGAGTGATTTTCCCAACAATTTTGTTCTTCAATTGTTGAAGAAAAACATTCCCTTCTCAAAGAAAAATGCCTTACATATTCTAGTGCAAGTGTAAGATGGATTTTCCTTGTTGATGGTGGGCTTGATTTTAAACAAGGTGTGCTCTTTGAAGCTTGTAGATCAATCTTGCCATTGAAGAGCTTAGTTGTTTGACAACTAAGTTGGAGCTATCATCAATCTTTTAAGATTGATAGGTATATCTTTAAAACACCCTATGTATGACATTTTGTGTTTTATTGTATTTGGTACACACTATAGTGTTTAGGGTGCTCGGTTCTTGTATGAAAATATTTTTGAAACTTCTGTTGCGCAAGCAAGCACCTTAAACGATCCCCTTTCTGGTTGATCATCCTTAAAGGGAGGAGCTGTCGCTGGCACAGTTGATTCGGCAACTGGTTCCTGGGATTGTTCTGGATCTGGAAATGATTATTCAGCTTTCTCTTCAGATGAAGGACTCGGAGCATTTGCTGGAAGAATCAACTCCTAATCCATTTCCCAAATCTTGATCTGCATCTGTAGTGATCTAAGGTCCGTGTCCAGTTGATCATGGACTGCTTTGCCATTGAAAGCTATGGGACTGGTTTGATCATAATTTTGACGGAGCTGAGCGATCAGTTGAGCGATTTTCTTAACACGCACCAGATCAAGGAAGTATGTCTTCCTTTCCAGTGCTTGAACAATTGATGCAGCTTTGACCACCTTCAAGACCACATTATCCCAAGCAATAAATTTTTTCAAAACTGCTTTCTTCTGTTAATGCTTCGCAAAAATTTCAGTTCGAAATCTGACCACTCATTGTAGGTTTTCAGATTTGATTCAGCAAACTCATTGACCTCGTTTCAAATCAGGTCAATGTGAGTTTGAATTGAGTTTGTTGGTCGGGGCTCTTTGGTCAACTTTCTCTTCCCTTTTGGGTCATTTAGGACATGAGAGATACTCAGTCCTAATGCAGTTACATGTACTTTCTCCCTGATAACTACCCATTTTGGTCTAGCAAATGGGAGAGTAGTTGGACTATTTATGGAGATCATTGGAGCTTGGACTCCTGCTTATTTTTTCTTATCACCAGACTTGGTGATAATCTGTAAGGATGGATCATTTGGTTGAGTTAACTGTACCTTAGTTGAAGACTCAATTGGAACTGTCCTTAGAGGTATGGCGCTGATAGATTTTTCTGCTCCAGTCAGTGTCAATCGATCAGCTAGGATTTTGTTCAGAACAGCTGCTAGTTTGTTCTTGAGAGTTCTTGGCTTCTTCAAGATTTTGGGAGAAGGAGTTTTCTCAGAATCAGTATAACTAACAATCAGTTTCCTTTTGATTGTCTTCTTTTGATTTGTCTTCTTGACTGATTTGGGAGCATCCTGTATCCCAATATCCTTATTCACTTTGATAAACTGCTCAGGTAACATGTCCAGCTTGACCTTCCGCATTGAAAATCTTGATTTTGGATGACTTCTCACACGAGTCATTCACCAAACCTTGTTTTTTAACAGATAGATGAGTTGTACAACATATCACTTGGACTGTTTGGATGTTTGAATCATGTTCTTCGGGATGGAAAACAGACGGGTGACCAATTCAGACTTCCTCCAACCATAATCACAGTGATTATCTGGAACTTTTCCAAGGTGATAGCAGCAAATGAACTGGCTTTAGCAAGTAGTTCCTTGGCCACGATGTCAGCCAACAGCTGATTCTCAGGCTTTAGCTCTTTCTTCGGATTAGAGACCTTGATCTTCCGTCCTTCTGCGTCTACATTTTCTCCACATCAGATGTTTTGACCTCAGAGATATTTTTTAGGACTTCTGCAGGCGGTTGGAAAATATTGCTTTAAGAATCTTCATCAATGGTCAGTAGTTGACTGTTGATGGTTGTATTTGCCGTCAGCAGAGATGAAACCATTGGCATATAGATTTTGAATCTCTTTGGGATAGATTTCTTGAGACAATAGTCCTAGAAAGTTCTTCACTCCATCTGCTTCTAGTTTGAGAAAGACAGCCTTGATAGCTTCGTCTTTGACAGACAGAACTGAGTCAAAATCAATAGCCATTGCGTTGAGAATGTACGCTGGGACTTAATTTGCCATTGCTGATAGTTGGAATATCTATGAGAAAATGCTTTGAGGATTGATTTGCTCTGAACATTGTAATGTGTGTTGGGAAAACTGAAATGAAGCAGGTTCAAGTACATATTTGCGACTGTTCAAATTTTTGGACACTTGTAAGTCCAAGATAAAATCGGGTGTTCGTACAGTGAAAATATGAACAGAAGTCTAATGGACCACATGTGCCCACGTTTTAAGCTGCTGATCAGTGAATGAAATTAATTAAATGCATGATTTTAACGGTCACATCACTTAATATGGAATAGTTTATAGCTAACCAGTTAACTTATGGATAAGATCAATTATGTCAATAACTGAGTGTTCAGTTCAGAACTGAATCTCTTCAGATGAAGACGTACCGACTTGTAATGCCCGATATTTTATCCTGTTAATCCGAGATTATTGATTTAAAAATTGATGTGATTATAGAAGGACCACTCCGAGACAAGATTTGGAAAAGGATGAGTATTGTATGTATGAAATCCAGCAGGAATCACGCACATGCGCGGAGACGAGGCGCGCATATGCGCAAGAAGCAAGTGCCGAGGCAGAAAACCTCGCGCATATGCGCGAGACTAGACGCGCATATGCGCGAGCATGTGAATTGCCCAAGTGCCGAGACAGTAGGTCTCGCGCATATGCGCCGGCATGGGACGCGCATATGCGCGAGATGGTGAATTCATTATTTGCCGAGACAGAGAATCTCGCGCATATGCGCCGGTGATGGACGCGCATATGCGCGAGACGTGCAGTACTATAGCAATCAAAAAGGAAGAAACGAAGGGGAAAAGCTAAGTTCTTGATTTTAATTTGAAAGCTACACAAGATCCGATCCGTCTGTTAGATTTTGAATCCGACTTCAGTACTGTGTTCCTATCGACGCAGGCTATAACTGAACGTAAGTTTTACTATGTTTTGATATGTCTTGAAATTATGATATTGGGGGAATTGTGATTTGACTGATATATTGTGTTCTGCGTATACTGATCAGTATATAATTGAAGTATGATTGAAGAACAGACTGTTTATGCAATTGTTATGATTTTCAGAACTGATATGATCGAGATTGTACAGATTTGAGATTATGATCTGTTATTGTTGAGATTATGTGTGGGGACCCGGACGCTAATTTATTCCTTAATCGTCTTTAGGAATAATTCAAATCATTATAATAAACAGGGTCTAAATTTTTTTTTTAAAATACACAGCGGAAACGTAATGTAATTCAATTCAAATTACATATTAAACATAAACATAGAAATCTTGTATTATTTACTAAAATTCAACTAGGTTCAACTATATATCAGTGCTGAATCCTAAGTTACTTCGAAGCCCGGATCTCCATGCTATCTAGTCCTGCCTCTTTCTCTTCTTGACCCTGATCCTATCCCACCTGTTGTCATGCACACATACAAACAAGACAACAGCCGGATAACTCCGGTGAGAATTACATTCTCAGTATAAATCCTGTATACATGCAATCATAAAAACAATATAAAAGCATATAACAGATATGTCTAACATGTATTCAAATCAGAATATAAATCCATATCAAGAATAAATCATATTCTACACATGTACCATCATCAGGAACATAAATCAATATGTACCATATCAAAGAACATAATCAACATAACTCAATATAAACTCATGACTCCAAATTTAAGACTAGACTCAATCCTAGTCTAGGGATCCCGGTTTCCAGAAGTTAGCATTCCCATATCGACCAACAGTAATAGAAAAGACTCCAGTTCTATCCACGTCGATAGGGTATCGATCACCAGTAATAGAAGAAATACCAATTCTATCCACATCGATATGGTATCGATCACCAGTAATAGAAGAATCTCGTATTCTATCCACATCGATATAGTATCGATCACCAGTAATAGAAAGAACTCCGATTCTATCCACATCGATATAATATCGATCACCAGTAATAGAAGAAGTTATGATTCTATCCACATCGATACGGTACCGATCACCAGTAATAGAAGAAGCTCCGATTCTATCCACATCGATATAATATCGATCATCAGTAATAGAAGAAGTTATAATTCTATCCACATCGATAGCCAATCATCCGGTGACAGACTTTGGCACAATCGCCAATACACTATCTTGTGACATCGTGCAATGTGCCCGTGGCGATCCCACCACTATCAGGCACTTCTGTCACAAGATTACTCGTCTAATACCTGCTGTCTATAAATCAAGAGAACAAGTACATCAATCAAATCAATACATAAAGGTAAAGTATGTGATTTAGGGAAACTCGAGCCAAACCTCACTTGAGTTGTGCAATCCCAACTCAACATTAATTTATACATTTCTCTTCTCGCTCTGACGAAGACGAAGTCCTGCATTCAATCCTGTCCATTCTCAATCTGGTAATAACAATACCGAACAGACACAATATCAGTATATAACTCAATTCAACACCTGTTCTGATCAATACTCAAATCAAAACATAATCTGATCAATGCCAATCGACTTACGATACCACAATACCATCTAAATCAATACCGAATCTGATCAATATCAATCAACTGATGTTTCGACGGCATAATAATACAATCTCGATAACCCCGTCAATTCCAACACCACAGATATAATACCAGAACTCATAATCAATATCGGTGCAACTCATAATTTCAATAACGATACAAATCTGATATCGAATCTCAATTAATCAATTCCAAAAATCATAACAATTACATAACCAGTCTGTTCTTTAATCTGACTTCGATTCTATGATGTCTAACATGTCAAGAACATCATATATGATTCCTATTCAATTCTGATAACATCATATTTTCAAATCGTATCTAAACGTAACAAAAGTTACATCTAGTTGTAGCCTGCGTTGATAGGAACATAGTACAGAAGTCGGATTACAATTCGGACAGGCGGATTTAATCCTCGACCCTTTTCTCGTTTCTTCTTGCCAAATTTACGTTTGTATGTATATATATATAGATAACTCGTGCATGATAGAAACGTGGCATGTTCTTTTTCCGCATGACTCGCGCATATGCGCGCTCAAAGTCCGCGCATATGCGCCGGAAGCCTTATCCAGCTACTGGACTACTCGCGCATATGCGCGCACTGACATCGCGCATATGCGCGAGACCCACTGTCTCCGCATATATCCCGCACATCGCCTCGCGCATATGCGCGACTCATCTCCGCGCATATGCGCGAGACTCTCTGGAGTGACTCGCATAGGCTTCGCAACTACTGGCGCATATGCGCGCCTCAATCCGGCGCATATGCGCCAAAGCTTCTGTTCCAAAACGTTGGCTTCTGGACTGCTCGCGCATATGCGCGCACCCAAGTCGCGCATATGCGCGAGACTTGCTGTCTCGGCGTTTCGATACTCGGGCATATGCGCGCCCATTTCGGCGCATATGCGCCCCAGGTTCTGGACATTCCGCGCATGTGCGCGCTTACACGCCGCGCATGTGCCCGAAGGCACACCCTCGCACATGTGTTTCGCATATGTTCTCGTCTTTCCCGGTCCACTCCGTTCCGTCTATAATCACTTCAATTAATCAAGAAATCATCCCAGATTAATCTCAGATTACGGTAAATCTACCCAAATCATTTCCGATTACTGTAATCAAATTCTCGGGCCTTACATTTCTCCCACTCTAAGATATGATTTCGTCCTCGAAATCACAGGCAATCAAATCAGATAAAGAAGAAATGTATACTAGAGGTTACTTCAGAAAATTCATTCTATCAAACCATTCTGATAAAATTACTTGCAAATACTGGCTATACAACATCCGTATATACCAATCAACAGCTCATACCCAATCAATATCATCAGCTGTTATCAAATTCAATCTCAAATATCACCGTAATATCATTCTCATTCAGCGGAAATCCGCAGTACTCACTGTACAATACCTCGACTAGAGCTATCTCGATACTCATCTAATAGCTATTATTGTACAATAATTCATAAAGTGACAAGACATCAGGTCACTAGTGCTAAAATCCAGCACTACAATTCCTGGATATCCTCCAGTATCTAGATAGTTCGCTCCGACTATCTTTCAATCTATAATCAATAGATAAAAATCATACTATACATTCTGCCAAAAGTATAAAATCAACCAAAAATCACGGTATGATATAATTAACTCTGGCATTCAATACGATTTGACCCCTTTTCTGACATACCTCTCAGTCTTCTTGTCATATCTGTACGTCATCCGGTACAATATACATATGCCGATTTGAACAATCGTTCAATCATAACCACATCCTGGTACGTTCTTGGCACCATTTTGGTAAGTCTATTACCAGATCCCTAGAATTATACTCCTATTTCTATTCAGGAATCGGTAATCTGTATATTCAATCTCCTGATTTCTATCTTCCTGTCTTCATCTGTCAATGATTTAGACATTTCAATACAAATTCTGACAAAACTGATTTCCTTTGTTTACATCACAACTGTCCGTTCGTATTATCACACATTTTTTTTTACTAGAATAATACGGAATCTACTACTGTGTGCCTCTGCCAATACCTGTCATTTCAAATTCGAAATATCTTGCACAAACAAATCAGCTAATTATATAAAATAAAGCATTACCTACCTGGTATTCTGATTGACACATTGTTCTGACTATCGAAATCAAGTTTTGAACAATCTGATCACTGTCTCAACTGTGCTATAATCAATCAGTATACTATCTTCAGATATCACAGACTCTGAATGTAATCTGTTGCAATCTGGATTCATAGCCGAACAATTCTGTATACAACAATCTCAGTTCCCAGAATATTCAATACAAATTTCAACTGTTCGATTCAATCAATCCTACGCTGCGAATATATCACAATATCATAGATAAAACGAGCATAAAATCATCAGAACACTTCAGAACACAGGATTTATCAACCCATACACAGAACTGAAGTATTTCCCAGAGAAACACATAATTAGATGTAACTCTAATTCTCAGGCAGTAAATCTTCTAACTGACATTTCAATTCTTTCAATTCAATCAATATCATTCTGTACAGAAGTCTAAAATGAAATCCATACCTGATATCAAATCAAGGCTGAAGTCACTCTCCCTGATATAAGACAAATCCGAAATTCATTTGGAACGACTATAGCAACTCTCCTGCTACTGACAAATCATTCCCAGATAGGCTCAACTTCAGTAATCAACTGAATACATAAGGAATTACTCCATTCTTTTCGATAATCATCGAATCATACATAATACGGATATCAAGGTATTCAAAATCAAGAATCCTTACCGTATATCATTCGTTCATCGGCCATTTCAGGTCCAAATCTTACCATCTCCTGGCAAGAATCTATAATAGTTCTGTACTTGTCAGTATATTAATATCAATAATGTAATCAGAATCAGATAAAACAAGTACAATACAATCTAATTCAATCTCATCCTCTTTTTACTGCAGTACACAATATATCACAGAATTCACTGATATCAATTCCTTTCCCCCAAAAGGTACAAGGATCAATACTACAGTAATACAGACCCAGCAGGTACAACATATATCAATACAACTCAGTCAAAGATAATCGTAGGGAATGCATTAGTATATATCAATACATATGCAACATAATCATAAAAGATTATTACCTGCCACTATATCATCACGTGTGTCCTGGGTCTGTTCCTCGATCACTACCGCCAGATGATTCTGCTCCCTAAAATCTTCGGGAACCTCTCTGTGGACAGACTCTAGCAAAGTGTCCCTGCTGTTTACAGATATGGCACCTACCAGTCACTCCATGGCACTGCTCCATGGGATGTCTCCCTCCACAGGTTCTACAATAAACTCCGGTGTATGATAGGAACGTGGCATGTTCTTGTTCCGCATGACTCGCGCATATGCGCGCTCAAAGTCCGCGCATATGCGCTGGAAGCCTTATCCAGCTACTGGACTACTCGCACATATGCGCGCACTGACATCGCGCATATGCGCGAGACCTACTGTCTCCGCATATATCCCGCACATCGCCTCGCGCATATGCGCGACTCATCTCCGCGCATATGCGCGAGACTCTCTGGAGTTACTCGCATAGGCTTCGCAACTACTGGCGCATATGCGCGCCTCAATCCAGCTTCTGTTCCAAAACGTTGGCTTCTGGACTGATCGCGCATATGCGCGAGACTTACTGTCTCGGCGTTTCGATACTCGCGCACATGCGCGCCCATCTCGGCGCATATGCGCCAAAGGTTCTGGACATTCCGCGCATGTGCGCGCTTACACGCCGCGCATGTGCGCGAACGCACACCCTCGCACATGTGTTTCGCGTCTGTTCTCGTCTTTCTCGGTCCACTCCGTCCGTCTATAATCACTTCAATTAATCAAGAAATCATCCCAGATTAATCTCAGATTACGGTAAATCTACCCAAATCATTTCCGATTACTGTAATCAAATTCTCGGGCCTTACATTATGAGTTATAATGATATTGATTATGATTCGTATTGATATCGATTATAAGTCGTGTTATTATATCTGTGATGTTGAGATTGACGGGGTTATTGAGATTGTATTGTTATGCCGTCGAAACATCAGTAGATTGATTTTGATCAGATTCAGTATTGATTGAGATTGTATCATGATATCGTTGATATGGATCAGATTATGTTTGAATTGAGTATGGATCAGAACAAGTCTTGAATTTAGTTATACATTGCTACAGTGTATTCGATATTGTTATTGCCAGATTGATTTAACAGGCAGTGAGTTCGAGACTTCGACAGAGTCAGATCGACAGAACGAAACGAAAGGTATAAATTGATGTTGATTGCGCGATTGCACAACTCGAGTTTGATTTGAATTGAGTTTCCCAAAATCACATACTTTACCTTATTGCATTGATATTTGCAATTGAATGAGATTGATATTTTTGATCTATTGATTTATGTATTGAGTCATAGGCGGATACGCCTAGTCGCAGACGATTGATCTCGTGACAAGGGTGCCTGATAGTGATGGATTCGTCACTGGGCCCATTGCACATTGTCACAGAGGTTTGGCAGGATATGCCAAGGATGATATGCCTAGTTAGTGGCTGATTCGCCAATACGCCGGACGTTTGGTTATATCGAAGTGGATAGAATTTGAGTTTCTTATATTACTGATGTTCGATATGGAAAGAGCAAAAGTTCGCGAATAAGAACGTACCACCACCCCGATCGGGAGTGTAGGTAGGTGTGTGTTCTTATTCAGATCGGGAACCCTAGATTAGGATGAGTCGAGTCAGAGTCTAAGAGTCACGAAGTGTGATTCAGAGTGTGTATTGATTCATGTTTCTGATTTTGATACATGTTATGAATATTTGTTTCATGTTGTTATATTTGTTTATATGAAATGCATGTATACATGATTTATACTGGGAATGTAATTCTCACCGGAGTTATCCGGCTGTTGTCTTGTTTGTATGTGTGCATGACAACAGGTGAGAATGAATCAAGATCAGGAAGAGGATGAGAGATTATAGTTAGCGTGGAGATCCAGGCCCAGAAGCAGAATAGGATTCAGCACTGAATGTATAGTCATTGAACCTAGTTGAGAGAGAGACATGTAGTACATGACTTGTACTTTGATATTGATATGTATATCAAATAGATTACTATTACGTTTCCGCGTTTATATTTTAAAAAGAAAAAAAAAATTAGTCCCACTTTTCTTAATTGTTATATTTGACATTAATAATGATTAAGACATGAATTAGCGTCCGGGTCCCCACACTAATGGGCCCAATCTTGCTTATAAGTTTAGTCATCATTAAATAAGCTAGTAAACCCCTACCTCAAACCCTTAAACACACGCCCACTTCCCTCACAAGACACAAACTCTTTTCCTCCCCTCAAACACACGGCACACATAATTCTTCAAGGGAAAAGATTGGTTTTCTTAGAAAAAATTCAGCCAAGGTTTACGTCGCCGTACTTCGCATCGTCGATTCGTTTTCGAGTGTAACAAAGGCACACCTTAACTATCTTTTTCTCATCTATCATACCATATTATTGTTTTGAATTATGTTTGCATGAAAAACATGATTTTCCAATTATTATTTTGTTTTTATGCATTCATATATGATTAATGTGTGATTTAAGGTGCCAAAACTTGATCTATATGTGCGTGAAGGGGCTGCCATGATGAAGGATCATAGAAGGCGTTGGAAACTTAATTTCAGAGTTTGATAAATTGAGCGTGAAAATGATGAAAAACTGATCAAGAAGACTAAGAGTAACTGAACTAAAAATTCGTAAATTCATAGTTGCTTGAACTGAAGATTAGTGCGTATATAATCAAAGTCAACTGAACTACGTAGACAACTCGATGATAAGTTGGAACTGGTCAGTTAAACTACAAACAGTTGAGAGCAATCAGTTAATCATATCGACTTTGTCAACTAATAAATTAGTTCGACACATCATCAATTAAGGAATGTAGCTTTCAACCGTCAATTGTACAAGAGCTGACTGCACAAGAGATGACTGCAACTCATAGTGGGACCTCCGCATTGCAGAAAAGCTACAGTGTACGATCGTCAGAAGAATGTTGACGTGGCTATACAACGGATATAAACATTCAATGGATTTATTGTTACCATTGAAAGCAAAGCCTATAAATAGCCGAGAAGATCAGCTGAACAAGAGCAATCCTAAAATCGAATAATCAAGTTATCAAGTAAAACTCTGTGCATACTCTTTCAATTCTAAATCTCTCAAAAGCTCATGCTTAATATACATATTCATAGCATTCAAGGCTATATATACTTATAGCTTAAAAGCACAAACATTCACTAGTGTATTATTCGATCATTAGATATCAGTTATGCTGAATAGTTACGTATCAGTTGAGTACTGATAAACCTTATTAGAACTAAGAGTTTCATTTTTGGCATTGTTAAGTCCAAAACTGAAGTAGGTTTGTACAAATCATTGTATAAATCAAAGTCTTTTAGTAAATATCATAACTTCGAGATAGAAGGGGTGATGTAGGAGTGTTTTAAATCTCCGGACATCCACAAATCTTATGTTCCCTAATTTCAGTTTTTATTATATCTGTCATTCAGTTTATTTATGCCTTTTCATTAGTTAACCGATTGATATTAAGAAACAAGATTCTTGAATTCAGTTTACCACTAAACTGATTCATTATTCGAAGAAGTTGTGAAAATTGATAAGTGTTTATTCAAACCCCCCCTCCCTTCTAAACCCCCCCCCCCCTTTCTAAAAACTTCTTCAATCCCAATCGATCCTAATAGAAGGACGTTTTTTACACGAGTTTAAGGGCCACACGAAGCACGTTAGAGGTTACACACGAAACCGCAAAAACCTGAACGAATTACAGTGTGTACTGATGTCAAGGATTCGAGTAAAGGGTTCAACACTGCATGGTTCGGCCAGGGCTAGGCCTGAACGTACTGTGGTGAGTGGGAGAGTCCTAGCCATGCTAGGACTCAAGCTCTTCGGCTAGGGAAGAGTCCAAGCAAACTAGGACTCTTCCCAAAGCCACCCGAGAGTTCAGTCGTGGGCAGAGGAAGTTCGCGGCTGGGCTAGGTCTAACAGGGCACTGTGGTGGTCCAGTGAGGGTCACGAGGGTAAGGGCTTGGGTGGTGGCTCGGGCGTAGATTCTTTGTTGATCGAGGAATCCTAGGCGCAAGTAGGAAGGCGCCGCGCAGCTCTTGTGCTGTCAAGGGGCTGTAGCATGGGTTATGTTGAGTCAAGGGTCTAGTAGGGTCCATGGGGGTCTGTTCAGGGGTTGGCTCAAGGTAGCTTGGTCTTGGCTCGATGAAACCGAGAGTTGGCTCAAGGGTTTTTGGTTAAGGGTTCGAATAAGTGGTTTAATTGGCGAGGGCTCGAACCGTGGGTCCACGGGGTGGTTCATGGTTCACAAGGGTAAATTTGGCAATAAAAAGTATATAAGTTTAAAATTTGGGAATTTAATAATAAAGTTTGAAATTATTTCGGGATTAAAACGCACTACGAATTAATAATCACGAAATAAATAAAAATCCATGAATTTAAATTAAATAAAAATAATAGAAAATTTATTTAAGCTTATTTAATTATTTGGGATGGTCTAGTGTCAACGAAAGTAAGAAAAAGTCAAAGTCGATAAATTTTACGTCTAGTGGTAAAACGATCATTTTACACATGAAAAAAAGTAAACGTCTTGCCAGTGCCCTGAATGCTGTAAAATATGTTAATATGATTATTTTAAATATTTATGGAAATTTATGATGAAACATTAACTCTAAAAGATTTGTTGCATGCTTGGTTTAAAAAGAAAAATGATTATTTTATGAATGAATTTTATAAAGTGATGAAAATATGAAATGTTGAAGGAAGTAAAGTAATTGTGACTAATAGGATGATACAATGATATGATAATAGGATGTATGTAAGACCAAGGCTCAGTTGAAGGGTGAGATTGACATTGATGCCCCCGCCGCGTAGTACTGTGGTAACAGGTATCCATCGATTTCCAGCTAATACGAAAGTCACAATTAACGATCTAAATTCAATGAAAAGGAAAATGTATATGTATATGATGAAATGGAATATGTTTATGATAAAGGGAAAATATTTATGTTTATGCATATTCATGAAATGTTATGTTGAGTAAAAGTATTTTCACTGTTGCATGTGATTGTATACGTATTAGTTGTTATTATGGTTATGGTTTGATGAGTCAATAAACTCACTAGGTGTGATCGATGCAGGTGAGCATGATGTTGATGTTGTTGAGGGACCTGATGGTTGATCTTGCTGGACTGAAGGTGCAGATAACCCGAGGACCAGCGTTAGTTTTCTGTATTTATGATTTAAAGTTTATGTTAAATATTTTTACGACTGTTATTTTGCTTTTGAGTGGTTTTTGAGAGGGTGTTAGAGTTAGCTTTATTTTGAAATATTGCTAAGTTAGTATTGACAAACGTTTGACGATTTTATGTTTTGAACTCTTTCCTTTGAATTTTCAAATATAATTGATGGTTTTATTTTTAAATGGTGCAAAGTAATTTTAAAAAAGTGTTGTTTGAACATTTCATGTTCGCAATCTTGATTTTGATGTTAACAAAACTTGTTATTATTTTTCTAACATATTTACTCAAGTGTGAAGTTATTAAAACAAGAAGAAAAATGAAACTGAATTCTGCACAAACTGAATTTCTGATAAGCTTTGGTATTTTGATGATATCGCTCAACTGAATAATTCAAATTACAATCCGCAAACTTGACCGATCCGAAAAGTCAATTTGAAACAAGTCGTATTTCACGTCAATTGGGCAAATTCAGATGTTATCAAGGTCTAACTGATCGCTGAATTACCAAACTGATTGCACGAAAATAGCAATCAGTTGGGTATGAGCAGTTGTGGTATTTTTGTCATATCTTTCATCTCGGTTATTAGAATGAAGCGGTTCAGTATGCGTTGGAAAGATAAGACGATGTCTATAAATCATCTTCAGAAGTCAAAGACTGAATCGAAACTTAAGATGCAGATAAATGACGATAAAACTACTGGTTCTGCACAAATTGAAATTAGCCTAGCTAATTTCAGTTGACCAACTGAACTGAACCTGTTGGTGCTGACCAACTGAAATGAACTGAACCAGCATCTGACCAATTGAAATGAACAGAACAAGCAGCTGGCCAACTGAACTGAACCAGCAGCTGGCCAACTGAAACTGAACCAGACCAGCTGAAACTGAACTGAATCAGTTGAACTGAACCAGTTGACCAGAGTTGATGTGGGGACCCGGACGCTAATCAAGTTCTTAATAATCATTGGGACTAATTAATCAATTAGTAATACAGGGTCTAATTTTTTTTTTAAAATGCGGAACGTAGTGAAATAAAACATATATACATCTCAGTATAAAAGTACAAGTCCTGTACTACATACATTTATTCAACTAAGGTTTAACAGCTAATATCAAGTGTCCAACCCTATCTCTAATCCAAGTCCGGAGCCTCCACTCTAATCACGATCTTTCCTCATCTCCTCGACCCTGAACCCGTCCCACCTGTTGTCATGCACACATGCAAAACAAGACAACAGCCGGATAACTCCGGTGAGAATAACTCCCAGTATAAACAATGTAAACATGCAATCATATAAAACATATACAAAAGCATATAACAATTATCATTCACATGCCGCCAATCAACAAACATGTATGATATCAAAACTGTAAATCGACTAATCGTATCAGACTTGACTCAAACAACGCGTCGTCTCAGACTCGACTCATTCTTAATCTAGGGATCCCGGTTCTGAATATTGAGAATTATATCGAATCTCAGTCGATAGGAATGACTAAACCCTAAACGGCATCGATATAATTCCTATATCCAGTGTCTAGGCGAAACATCCACAGAATTGACGAATCAGTCAAGGATTAAGCGAATCAGCCAATAATTAGACGAATCAGTCAGGGACTAGGCGAATCAGCCGATGACTAGGCGAATCAGCCAGTAGCTAGGCAACTCGGCCGATAGCTAGACGAATCAGTCTATGACTAAACGAATCAGTAGTCAATACATGCAGTGGCTATAAATCAATAGACTACAAACATCAATCTCATTAACTAAAAATATCAATGCAATAAACTAAGTATGTAATTTAGGGAAACTCAAGTCAAACCTCACTCGAGTTGTGCAATCCCAACTCAACATTAATTTATACCTTTCTTTCTGATACTCTGACTCTGTCGAAGTCTCGAACTCAAAGCCTGTCACTACTCAATCTGACAACAATAATATTGAGGGTACGGTATCAATACACCACTCAATCAATACTGGATATAATCAGAATTTAATCAAATTCTGTTTCAACAACATAACGTCATAATTTCAATATATCCAGCACTACCATATCAATCAGATATCAATTCTAACATCTCATATTTGATAACAATTCAATTCCGATATCAAATCTCAATCAACTCAAATCTGAAAATCATAACAATTCCATATGGTATCTATTCTTCAGTCCGATTTCGATTATACGATGTCTAACATGTCAAGAACATCATATATGAATCCTATCAGATTCTGACAATACCATAAAACTTACCGCCCGGGCGCCACATCTTCTGTCCGAAGCATACTTTGTTGAACATTGGCGCTCGGGCAGTTACTTTCTACCGCTCGGGCGCCAATAGTTCTGTCCAAAACTTGTACCATTCATATGCTTTGCCCAATATGGTCTCGAAATGGCCCGGCTATAATCACCTCAATTCTTAATCAATAATCTCAGATTAACAGAATCAAAATCTCGGGCATTACAGTTGATCACTCGGGAAAATGTCCAGCACGTTGAATTTGACCGTTCCTATCTAAAAAACAATACAGAAACTTTCTAAACGGTCATATTCTTGTGTCTAGCATAATATCATTGTTGGAACCTATAAATACAACATATTAAAGATCAAACAAGAGCTTTTGAAGATGATTCAAAGAATGGGCATTTAGCATGAATATATCAGCTAGTTGAGAGCACATGCCCTTGTGTGATGATACATTTGAGATGTACACTGTAAATGATAAATTTTGTGTGATGATACATTTGACGATTTATAAAAATTTGGGCATGATGTCCCTATATTTTGTAAAAGCCAAAAACTCAAGCAACAACATCTATACATACGTATAATAATATTTTCATATGCAACATACACAGTATCGTTATACATATAGTCATAAACATCGTGAAACTTGTTTCAAACCCTGACATAAAAATCCATTATAATACATATGCGGAAGCTATACAATAAGACGTCCAGGTTCTAGTCGAGGTAAGGAACGTCACAAGCATCCATTGGCGAACCGACATCCTATGTATCTTCTTTACCTGATCCTGTAATACATGAGCTACGTGAGTTTATAAAACTCAATAAGTTAGCACTTATACATATCAATATGCGTAGAATGAACATACATATCAAGTCATGATCAACAATTAATCTTTAAACCATGTCATACCATAGCATATATTCATTTTCATTTCTGTATTTGATCCTCATTAGTTGATTTGTACTACTGTGATTGCTTTATTATATAGCTACTACTTTGTTGGACGTCAGGGTGCCCTGTGACAACCCCACGCCACATGAACATATATTGCCCAATAGGTTTGGTAGACTTAAAACCACCCATGATGTCAACAATCTCATATATCATACAAAAATCAGTCATTTTCATGTTCTTGTTCATGACATAGCACCTATCTTCAATATTCATGACTTTCTTTCATATTTAATATATAAAAATGTAATATGGTGCTATGTTTTCATCAATAAACATACTAACAATATACATATATCAATAATCAATGGAAAGCATTTGAAATTCGTAATATTATTCATGTATTACTTCAAGAACATGCCAACTTACAGTCCACGCATACGAATACTGGTTTGAGACGATGTTTCTCGATGCTATACTGTCAACTATATCAATAATTCAGTCACTATGTCTATACTAGGTGAAAGTCATCCCTTTATGCTCCTCTACATATATAACAACCATTAAAGATGAACACTTACAACTCTAGGATGATCTTAAGGTAGATGATTAAATTCTAGCTTCAAAATGAGGAAAAAGAAGAATAAAATCACTTGGAGGAGGTTTTCTCGAGTTTCTTGTTGTGAAAGGAAATAGACGAATAGTGGAGATGCTAGAAAAAGTCGAAACTTTTCTTTTTATATGCAAAGCGACGCTCGGGCGGCAAGATCTTACCGCTCAAGCGCGGAACCTTCTGTCCAAATGCTGAAAATATCATGCAGTGGTGCTCGGGAGTTATATTCTACAGCTCGGGCGCAGAACTTTCATTAAACATACTGCATTTGTTGTGCAGGGGTGGGAACATCCTATCGCTGGGGCGCCACACATTCTGTCCTGAACACTGCTCGTCAAATATCACTCCTAAAACGTCTCGTTCTTTCAAAATTTGAAAAAGTGGTAAACATGAAAATTGTAGCCCTATGTCGTGGCTTGCATCGCCAATTTGTTAAATAACCACATAATAAATTACATAAACGCATTATTAATCATTTGTACGAGTAACCGGACATTATAACACATTAACAAGAAATTTGAACTTCAAAGATTAGTTGAGTGAGTCTTGCAGAAGGACAATAAACTTGTATATGTAGTCTTTACATATAAGACATTAAAAAATATGTTGATTGTGAGGTGCTGCCTACAATCTTGAGTGCTAGGAGTTCAGTTAGGCAATAGCATAAGTTCTAGCTTAATGGGTTCGTACAAAAAGTTGTATAAATCAAAGTCTTCTAGTGAATCCTTCCCGAGGTGGATGAAGGGTTGACGTAGGAGCATTTGAAGTCTTCGAACATCCAAAAACAAATTCATGTGTATTTGTTTATTGAATTTACTTATCATTTCCATTGTTTTAAGTATGCATTGTTGAATCATTTTATGTGTTGTTCAAATACAAAATTATTGTATATCAAGTGTTTGATAAAATGGTTCAACCAAAATAGTTTTTACTCATTCAACTTGAAATATCAGTACACGTAAAGCCCAAGCATTTATTTAATTGTTAAATCATTTATTTAAATTTAAAATGATTGTTAGCGATGCATGGTTTATTTAATTGCATTATTTTAATGTTAGGTGATGCACGTTAAAATGTTTTCTCAAGTTTCATATTTCAGGCGATTATTCGACGCGGGATCGAAGAAAAGAGACCGACGACGAGTTTGACAATTTTAAACGTAGTGTTTTATTTTAAGTTAAGGACGGGACATTTTAAATAATTTATTTGGTTTTATCATTTTTAAAACCCAAATTATTTATGTAGTATTTTATGATCTTTAAACTTTTAAAATTTTGGACACTTGTGCAAGTTGTTTTAAATTTGGAGATTTTATAATAATTAGGGGAGAGTTAGTATTTTTAAATTAATTGTTGATTACTAATCAAGCAATTTTATTCCCCTAATTTCTATTAAACACACACACACTCTTTTTCACACATTAGAAATCGGCAAAACACACACAAACTATCAAAATTCAGATTTTTAATATTTTGGAGAGCACAAATGTAGAGGCCCGAAATTCGTATTTGAAAATTTGCGGAATAATTTAAAATTTTTCTTTAAAAGTAAATAACTTGCCTCATTCATAAAATTAACTGATAAAAAGTTTCAATGTTTAAAAGTAGCAGCGGAAGTAAATAATTTTTCCAAAATAATAACTTAAAATAATTAAACAAAGTAAAAACCGAGTTTGGAATAACAATAAGAAAGTGCTGAAAATGAGGTCATCGAGTTCCTACTACTGCCGACCCAAGATGGCTCACTGGTCCCCGCCTTCGGTCCCGACCTCATCAGTACCTACAACAATCAAGTCTAGTGAGTCTAAAGACTCAGCATGTGTGGGGACCCGGGCTCTAACTCAATTCTTTTCGGGATTAATCGGATCCTTGTTCAAAAATACGGGTCAAAATTTTGCTTTTAACATTAAATCAAATGTTTACAACTCAAGCACAAGATAATTCTATATTCATTTCATTGCAACAAACATAATATACATGCCACATTTTATTCATATTCTACAAACCAGTAATTAAATACAGTACATATCAAAAGTACAACTACTAGTTCATCTGCTATGCCCGTGATCACCACGCTATGTCCATCTCTCATCTCTGTCGCGACCCTGATCCTGCCCCACCTGTTGTTATGCACACATACAGACATAACAACAGCCGGAAACTCCGGTGAGAACAAATCCCAGTATAAAACATGTGTACATGCTGATACATAATCATAAATCATGAATCAAAGCAATAATGAGCTTCATAGTCTATGAAACCAATCTATATAAACATGCAATTCAAATCAAATAATGTCTTGACTCGACTCGACTCTACTCTAGGGATCCCGGTGTGAATAAGACGTCGCTGTCTGTCACCTACCCTCCCAATCGGGGTAACTGTACATCTTATTCCTAGACTTCGGTCATGTCTGTATCGAATGTCTACAATCGGAGTGAATCTGATCCGAAGCGTCGATACCACCGAACATCTAGTTTGGCAAGTCTGCCAATGACTCTCCTATCTCAAAGGCTTGAATATAAATCTATAAACAAGACAGCATCCTATCAAGAGATTTGAATATAAATCTATAAACAAATCAAATTCATATCAAAAGATAAACAACAATTCTAGTATGTGATTTGGTTGGGAAACTCAAATTGAATCTCATTTGAGTTGTGTCTTCCCCAAACAAAACGTGAATTATACCTTCTTGTCGTTAGAGTCAATCGAGATCTCGAAGTCGATTATAAAGTTTGTCACTTCAATCTGAAATGGCAATGTATAGATGTACTCTATCAAGATACAATTCAAAGCAAGTCTGATACAACTCATTATTCAATCACCATATAATCTCGACGGCATAATAGTGTAGTTCTTGATACAAATCAACTCACTTATCATTACTCAATAATAATCGACATAATCCTCAACACATCTCCATCATAGTTTCAGAATCTGCACAATCTCATACACATATAAGCTGGAATTTCATACAACTCGCATAAGACATCCGATAATCGATCTGTTACGATTCTACGACATCTATAATCTCAAGAACATATAATCACAAGTATATCAGCATTGGTCCAACATTTATATTTCAAAACATGCTGAAAAGATATAGAAAGTATACCCTTTTTGAAGCCTTGTCAAGAGGAACACGAATCTCGTCTCGTATTTAATTTTGGATGTGTAATTCTTCCAAAATCATAACCTTAAAGCAAAAAGAATTGAAGCTTCTCCCCACTCTCTCTCGTTCTCAGCTGATGGAAGTGGTGAAAGTGAAGACTCATCACATTTCTATTTATATATATGCCATGTGTCTTCCTAAGAATTAAGGGTGGCTTTCTCGCACAGGGCACCGCGGGTGCGCTCCGTCTAGACCGCGGGTGCGCTTAAGCTTCGGCACCACTTTTCATTTTCCAACATTTGCCGACCGCGGGTGCGGTGTCTTGTGGACCGCGGGTGCGGTCTTGCTTCGCATAAAATTTCCTACCCTACTGGCCATGCACCGCGGGTGCGGTACTTCTTCACCGCGGGTGCGGTGTCACTTCTGTAAATAATCTCCAACTCTTTGTCCATCAACCGCGGGTGCGGTGACCCTACTGTAAAACGGCCAACTTTCTGCCTATCCACCGCGGGTGCGGTGCTTCTTTAGGCGCGGGTGCGGTCTCTTTCTTCAAGCAACACTTCATCTTTTCATTTTATCCACATACAATCTAGGGCATTACATTTCTCCCCCTCTTAGATATTAGTTCGTCCTCGAACGTGAAATCAATTAATTAAAGTATGTACGAACAGCAGTAAAATCAAAAGCTGAATAAATACTCACGTCATGAGAATAACTCGGGATATTTCTCTCTCATATCTGCTTCTGTCTCCCAAGTCGCTTCCTCGGTGCCATGACGACTCCACTGAACTTTCACTAGTGGAATAGTCTTCGTTCTGAGCTGTTTCTCTTTCCGATGTAGAATCTGTATCGGTTGTTCAACATAACTCAACGTCTGATCCAACTCAGCTTCGTCAGGCAGAATGACATGAGAATAATCTGGCATGTATCTACGCAGCATCGATACATAAAAACGTCATGTATCCCGGATAGAGAAGGAGGAAGAGCCAGTCGATATGCTCGATCGCCAATCTTCTCAAGAATCTCATATGGACCGATGTATCTAGGAGACAATTTCCCACGCTTGCCAAATCTGACAATGCCTCTGAAGGGAGAAATCTTCAATAATACTCTGTCCCCTTTTTCAAATACAAGTGGTCTATGTCTGATATTGGCATATTTGGCTTGCCTATCCTGTGTTGTTTTCATTCTTTTCTGAATTATCTTCACATTCTCAGTCATTTCCCGAATCATATCAGGTCCAAGTTCTGGTGCCTCATAAATATCATCCCAATATAGAGGAGATCTGCATTTCTTCCCATACAAAGCTTCAAACGGTGCCATTTCTATGCTCGTTTGATAGCTGTTGTTGTATGAGAATTCACACAACGGTAGTGAATCTTGCCAACTAGTGCCAAAATCTAGCACTACAGCTCTCAACATGTCCTCTAAAGTCTGGATAGTCCGCTCTGACTGTCCTTCTGTCTGGGGATGATAAGCAGTGCTCAGGTGCAATGTCGTACCTAAAGCCTGCTGCAGACTGTGCTAAAAGTGAGAAGTGAATCGTGGATCACGGTCTGATACGATGGACTTTGGCACACCATGCAATCTGACTACCTCTCTGACATATATCTCAGCCATCTGATCGTGTCGGTATGTCATTCTGTATGGAATAAAACACGCTGATTTGGTTAATCTGTCTATCACAACCCAAATCGCATCACAACCTCGGGATGATCGAGGTAACTTCGTCACGAAATCCATGGAAATGTGATCCCATTTCCATTCTGGAATAGACAAACTCTGAAGTAAACCTCCGGGTTTCTTTCTCTCAGCCTTCACTTGTTGGCAATTTAAACACTTAGACACAAATTCGGCAATGTCTGACTTCATCTGTTTCCACCAGAACTGTGTCTTTAGATCGTTATACATCTTCCTGCCACCAGGATGAATACTAAACCGACTACAGTGTGCTGCTAACAATATTTGTTGTTTCAACTCTGAAACATTTTGCACTACAATACGGTTATTCACATACAGGACAAAATCATGTACCTGATATTCAGACTGATGTCCTGATCTGACCATCTGAATTGACTGCTGTATATTCTGATCTGTTCTTTGAGCTTCTTTGATTTTCATAATCAAATCTGACTCAACTTGAATCGTGGAAAGTCTTAATGGTCTACTATCTGTGTCAAATGCTAAACCAGACAAACAACAATCCTCAACTAAATTCGAAACACCTATCGTCGATAAGGATAGGGCACAAATCTTTCGACTCAAGGCATCTGCTGCTGCATTTGACTTCCCTGGATAGTACTTGATCTCGCAATCAAAATCTTTCAGTAGATCAAGCCATCTACGCTGCCTCATGTTCAACTCTGACTGAGAAAACAGATACTTCAGGCTTTTATGGTCAGAGTATATCTCAAATTTCTCACCATAAAGATAGTGACGCCAGATCTTCAAGGCAAATACGATAGCCGCCAATTCAAGATCATGAATGGGGTATCGAATCTCGTGTGGCTTCAGCTGTCTAGAGGCATATGCGATCACATGACCTCGCTGCATAAGAACACATCCCAGCCCTCTGTCACAATATACAACGAAATCGCCAGTACCTGAAGGAATCATCAAGACAGGTGCACTGGTCAGCCTCTTCTTCAATTCTAAGAAGCTAGACTCACAATCCTCAGACCACACAAATGGTGCATTTTCTGTGTCAACTGGGTAATCGGCTTTGCAATACTGGAGAAATCTTTGATGAATCGTCGATAATATCCTGCCAGACCCATGAAACTGCGTATCTCAGGCACAGAAGTCGGTCTCGGCCAACTGATCACAGCTTCAACTTTACACGGATCTACAGAAATACCATCTCCAGATATGATATGACCCAAGAAGACAACCTGTCTCAGCCAAAACTCACACTTTGACAGTTTCGCATATAATCTTTCATTTCTTAGTGTTTGCAACACAATTCTCAAATTATTGGCATGCTCATTCAGATTCTTAGAGTACACCAAAATATCATCAATAAAAACAATCACAAATTCATCTAAATACCTCTGAAAGACACGGTTCATTAGTCCCATAAACACCGCTGGAGCATTCGTTAAACCAAAAGGCATGACAATAAATTCGTAATGTCCATACCTGGTTCGGAATGCTGTCTTTGGTATATCAATATCTCGTACTCGCAGCTCGTGATATCCAGATCTCAGATCGATCTTGGAATAGATAGATGATCCCTGCAACTGATCAAATAAGTCGTCGATACGAGGCAAAGGATATTTGTTCTTTATCGTTGCCTTGTTCAGCTGCCTGTAATCTATACACAATCTCATAGAACCGTCTTTATTGCGCACGAATAGCACTGGAGCACCCCAAGGAGATACACTGGGTCTGATATATCCCTTGGCTAGAAGATCTTCTAGTTGTGCTTTCAATTCTTTCAACTCTATAGGCGCCATCCTATACGGAGCTCGAGATATAGGAACGGTACCTGGAATAAGATCAATACTAAAATCTACCTCTCGAGCTGGAGGTAACCCTGGAATCTCGTCAGGAAATACATCTGTAAACTCCCGTACTACTGGCAAATCTGCCAAGGCCGGGCTCGATTTCTGGAGATCTACAGAATAAATAAGGAACCCTTCTGCTCATTTTTGCAACAATCTATTCATAGTCAAAGCAGACTTTAAGGGAATCCGAGATCTGGAACCATTTCCGTAGAATTTCCACTCTTCTGTCATTTCAGGTCTGAATCTGACAATCTTGTGAAAACAATCTACGGTAGCTCTGTACTTAGTCAACATTTCAATCCCGACAATACAATCAAAATCAGATAAACCAAGTACAACACATTCTAAATCGATCTCATGCCCTTTACACTGTAGTAAGCAATGTCTAACTGAAGTCACAGATATCAGACCACTTCCCAACGGAGAAGAAATAGACACTACAGTAGACAATGACTCTACAGGCAATGCATGCGTCAATGCAAAACGTTCTGATGTGAATGTATGTGATGCACCTGTATCTATCAATACATATGCAGGATAACCGCAAAGAAAACAGTTACCTGCAATCACATCGTCTGGTGCATCTTGGGCTTGCTCTTCGGTCAGTGCAAACACCCTTCGCTCGATTCAGCGCCTCAGAAAAAGTGTTGGGTCGCCCCGTGTTCACTAGGGTGAAGATATCCGGATTCAAACCATTTATGAATTGATCGGCAACTGCCTCATCATTCCCTGCTACATGAGGTGCAAATTGAAGCAAGGACGAGAATTTGGCAACATACTCCTCTATGTTCCATTGCCCCTGTCTCAAGTTGGCGAATTCTGCCCCTTTATCTTTTCGGTAAGACACTGGAAAGAAACGTTGATAAAATTCATCTTTAAAGACTTTCCAAGTAATATCAATACCTCGATGTTCTAAGGCTCGTTTCACCGTTAGCCACCAACTCTTGGCTACTTCTTGCAATTGATGCCCAATCAGCTTCAACCTACGTTCATCTGTATAGGCAAGTGATTCAAATAACATTTCTATATCATCCAACCAGCTTTCACAATCCACTGCATTTTCTGTGCCCTTCAAGGTAGGTGGATGGAATGATTGAAATCTCTTCAACAAAGTCTCCATCGGTGTCGCAGTCACATCCATCTGAGTACCCGACATACAACCCTGTTCTGGCACTTGACCTGCAGCTGGTTGTGGTATTCTTCTAGGCGGCATATCTGATTATCAAACAGATTAGGATACAATCTATACAATCTTTCTCAGCCCTCCTCTGATCATATATCTCTGATCCAGAATCGGTTCTGATTCAGTCTTTACAAGTATATGCTGTAAATCAACTCAGATACAATACAACATATAATAGGGAAAGCATTAAATCATGCTAGCACATCAAAACCAAGGAAGAAGACTCGATCTACCCCGCTCATTCTATTCTTTTTCAGTCTACAGAACCTACTGCTCTGATACCACCTGTTGTGGGGACCCGGGCTCTAACTCAATTCTTTTCGGGATTAATCGGATCCTTGTTCAAAAATACGGGTCAAAATTTTGCTTTTAACATTAAATCAAATGTTTACAACTCAAGCACAAGATAATTCTATATTCATTTCATTACAACAAACATAATATACATGCCTCGTTTTATTCATATTCTACAAACTAGTAATTAAATACAGTACATATCAAAAGTACAACTACTAGTTCATCTGCTACGCCCGTGATCACCACGCTATGTCCATCTCTCATCTCTGTCGCGACCCTGATCCTGCCCCACCTGTTGTTATGCACACATACAGACATAACAACAGCCGGAAACTCCAGTGAGAACAAATCACAGTATAAAACATGTGTACATGCTGATACATAATCATAAATCATGAATCAAAGCAATAATGGGCTTCATAGTCTATTAAACCAATATATATAAACATGCAATTCAAATCAAATCATGTCTTGACTCGACTCGACTCTACTCTAGGGATCCCGGTGTGAATAAGACGTTGCTGTCTGTCACCTACCCTCCCAATCGGGGTAACTGTACGTCTTTTTCCTAGACTTCGGTCATGTCTGTATAGAATGTCTACAATCGGAGTGAATTTGATCCGAAACGTCGATACCACCGAACATCTAGTTTGGCAAGTCTGCCAATAACTCTCCTATCTCAAAGGCTTGAATATAAATCTATAAACAAGACAGCATCCTATCAAGAGATTTGAATATAAATCTATAAACAAATCAAATTCATATCAAAAGATAAACAACAATTCTAGTATGTGATTTGGTTGGGAAACTCAAATTGAATCTCATTTGAGTTGTGTCTTCCCCAAACAAAACATGAACTATACCTTCTTGTCGTTGGAATCAATCGAGATCTCGAAGTCGATTATAAAGTCTGTCACTTCAATCTGAAATGGCAATGTATAGATGTACTCTATCAAGATACAATTCAAAGCAAGTTTGATACAACTCATTATTCAATCACCATATAATCTCGACGGCATAACAGTGTAGTTCTTGATACAAATCAACTCACTATTCATTACTCAATAATAATCCACATAATCCTCAACACATCTCCATCATATTTTCAGAATCTGTACAATCTCATACACATATAAGCTGGAATTTCATACAACTCGCATACGACATCCGATAATCGATCCGTTTACGATTCTACGACATCTATAATCTCAAGAACATATAATCACAAGTATATCAGCATTGCTCCAACATGTATATTTCAAAACATGCTGAAAAGATATAGAAAGTATACCCTTTTTGAAGCCTTGTCAAGAGGAACACGAATCTCGTCTCGTATTTAAGTTTGGACGTGTAATTCTTCCAAAATCATAACCTTAAACCAAAAGGAATTGAAGCTTCTCCCCACTCTCTCTCGTTCTCAGCTGATGGAAGTGTTGAAAGTGAAGACTCAGCACATTTCTATTTATATATATGCCATGTGTCTTCCTAAGAATTAAGGGTGGCTTTCTCGCACAGGGCACCGCGGGTGCGCTTAAGCTTCGGCATCACTATCATTTTCCAACATACGCCGACCGCGGGTGCGGTGTCTTGTGGACCGCGGGTGCGTTCTTGCTTCGCATAAAATTTCCTACCCTACTGGCCATGCACCGCGGGTGCGATACTTCTTCACCGCGGGTGCGGTGTCACTTCTGTAAATAATCTCCAACTCTCTGTCCATCAACCGCGGGTGCACTCTTTCTTGGACCGCGGGTGCGGTGACCCTACTATAAAATGGCCAACTTTCTGCCTATCCACCGCAGGTGGTGCTTCTTTAGGCGCGGGTGCGGTCTCTTTCTTAAAGCAACACTTCATCTTTTCATTTTATCCACATACAATCTAGGGCATTACAGCATGCATATATCATAAATAACAAGTAAATATATCGTAAAATTTCATGCCATGCAAGGATATAATAACATAAAGCGTAACGTGAAAATCCTGTCATGAATAATTATAAATACGTACATAACTGAAAATTGTACGTAAAATGTTTGCTTCATAGAGCCCTGTCATGAAATAGCATATCATAATTTTCTGTTGAGAATATTTTCTACGCAAGTGGCCCATAACATTAACTGAATCGTCTGATCAGACTAAACCACAGTATACTGGGCAGTAGAGATCATCACAGCCCTTGGACTGGATATCCGTACCAATACATGAACATGAACCGGTCAGTGATAACCGGATGAAGTAATAATCCCATGATAAGCTGCAATCTCATGAGTGTGAAGTGGCCACAAGCAATACCGCAGTATACTGGGCAGTAGAGATCATCACAGCCCTTGGACTGGATATCCGTACCTAAGATGTGACTTGAACCATGGCTAAGGGCCCTAGGCCAACCACAATCCAAGCAACACCTGCCACCACTCACAAGCTCCACCCAAGAACGCATCTCACACGCTTGGGATGTCTTGTTCGTTCTTGCTATCATGTGTCATTCTAGTGGCCATATGATCGACCTTGGCATGATCTAGACATAATGAGGTATTGTATGAACCATGGCTAAGGACTAAAAAGCCAACCAAGATCCACACTACCCCTAAAATTCGAAACCTGCACATGCAGAAAATAAAGGGTTTGAAGGGCACTTGTCTTGTTTTATTTGGAAAACCGATGGAACCATGGACCAAGCCATGAAAGGCGGACTTGGTCCCATCTTAGACATACCAAGGAGAGATTCTAACCATGGCTACAACCCCTAAGGCATTCAAGATCAAAACTCTCCCTCTTGACAGCAAAACATGAAAATTCGAGACTCAAAATGACATTATGAACGAGTTTCTGTCCTTTCCCTTCCTTGCGTGCATGGGGCTTGAACTAATGGACCAACATGGTCCTAACACATCCTAGTACGTGCCTAGGTGCAGCCTTGGGAGCCTAGGATCGAGCCAACCACCTGAACTCACAAAAACAAGCAACCCCTGAGGCATAGAGGAAACCGAAACAAAAATCTGTACATGTTTCGAAAATAATGTTGTGATGGTTTCGGTTTTTGCTAGTAAAAATCATGTATATGTGATATTTAAAATACCTATATGGCTTGATTGAAGAGCAAGGAAGAATATAGACATGCCTTGGATTTGTTTTGAAAGAAAAACAAACGAATACAACGACGCGGCGCGGCAGAGATGGAGTTGCTTCACTTTCTTGTTTATCTCTCTTGTTTTCCTCAAGCCTCACACGATTTTTGAGAGGTTATGCTTCTGAAATTTTCGAAGAAAGGGAGAGAAGGATGTCTAGGGAAATGAATGGGGAAGTTGCAAAGTATTTGGGTGATAAAATGGCAAGCTAGAAACTTTTCTATCCTTGAGTTGGGAGATAATGAAAATGATTTGATATCAAGAGATTTGAGGTTGATTTGCTAGGGTGAGGGCCGATTTTATCATGTCAAATAAGGTAGAAAAATTGCTTAATTGTTAATTATTGAAGATTAAATGGTGAGAGAATTATCTATCAAGAAAAAGGGTAAGGAAAGATATCAAAGGAAATGAGTTGTCAAAATTTTTTGAATCTAGAAAGGAGGGGGGCCGATTTTCTTAAAAAAAGGGGTAGGAATATTGCTTAATTATTAATTAGTGGGGATTAAAAATGAAGGGATTATTTAACGTGAAGGGATAATGAAATGAATCAAATAATGGTAAGTTGTAAATTCAACATCAAATCTCATTAAGGTGGCCGAAATTATCTAGTTAAATGAGGTAGAGAAATTGCTTAATTAATATTTATTGAGGATTTAAACTGAGGGAATTAATTATGCAATGAAAGGATTAAGGAAAGATATCAAAATGGTGAGTTGACAAATCAATATTAAATCTTGAGGAAAATGGCCGAAAATTGCATGATAATGGAGGAAAAATATTTCTTAATTATTGAATTTTAAATCTTTAGTGTTTTATCTACCCATTAAATATTTTAGTGAATTAATAAATTAATTATTGAACCTAAATGAACTTATTTACTATTTACCTCAAATTAATTAAATAATTCCATAAACATTCTTTTGCATTGAATTAACTTATTATTTATCTTAAATAAATTCTAGGAATGTTTTCTTAATATTAAATTTTATCTTCATACTCCTACTCCAGTCCGACCTCACTTATTTAACTGAAAAGATAATAACTAACTACTGCATAAAATAATTAAATTTAAAGAAAAGAATTTAAATCCTCATGCATAAAAATCATTTTAATTTAAATAATAGTAATTATGCATTGCTTATACGTAGTCTGATCTACGGGTTCTACAACTCTCCCCCCTTAAAAGAAATTTCGTCCTGGAAATTAAAACTTACCGAATAGCTCGGGGTACCGACTCCTCATCTCTGGCTCAGACTCCCACGTAGCCTCCTCCTCTGAATGATTAAGCCATTTGACTTTCACTCGCTTAACCAGCTTGTTCCGAAGCTTCTTCTCCTGTCTGTCTAAGATCTACACTGGTTTCTCTTCATAAGAAAGGTTCGGGTAAGCTGCAACGACTCAAAGTTCAAGACATGCGAAGGATTTGCCATATACTTCCTCAGCATAGAGACGTGGAACACATTGTGTACTCCGACCAGATTCGACGGAAGAGCAACACGATAAGCTAGCGTCCCAACCCTGTCGACGATCTCAAAGGGTCCGATGAATCTCGGTCTGAGCTTTACTTTCATCCCGAACCGCATGACACCATTCATAGGTGCTACCTTCACAAAAACATGGTCGCCAATGGAAAACTCTAGATCTCTCCTCCTCTGATCAGCATAAATCTTCTGTCGACTCTGAACAGTCCTCATCCTATCACGGATCTTGACTACTACATCGGCAGCCTGCTGAATGATCTCCAGACCCAATTCTGATCTCTCCCCTACTTCATCCCAAAGAACCGGCGATTTGCACTTACGACCATATAGTGCTTCATACGGAGCCATACCTATAGACGACTGAAAGCTGTTGTTATAGGTGAACTCTACCAATTGCAAATTCGACTCCCAACTCCCTGAGAAATCAATGACACCAACACAGAGGAGATCTTCCAAAATCTGGATAACTCTCTCTGACTGACCATCTGTCTGAGGGTGGAATGCTGTGCTAAACAACAACTTCGTACCCATAGCCGAATGCAAACTCTTCCAAAATGAGGAAGTGCATCTAGGATCTCGGTCAGACACTATAGAAACGGGAATACCATGAAGTCTGACAATCTCTCGCATATACAACTCTGCATACTGAATCATGGTGAAAGTCATCTTGATAGGCAAGAAGTGCACTGATTTGGTAAGACGATCAACAATCACCCAGATAGCATTTGATCCTCTGACTGACTTTGGCAAACCGGTCACGAAGTCCATGGTAACATTCTCCCACTTCCACTCGGGAATAAGAAGAGGCTTGAGCAAGCCTGCTAGTCTCTGATGCTCTTCTTTCACTAGCTGACACGTCAGACACTCGGATACAAAACATCTGATATCCTTCTTCATTCCTGGCCACCAATACGACAACTGCAAATCTTTGTACATCTTCGTACTCCCAGGATGAATAGAGTACGGAGACATATGGGCCTCAGATAGAATATCTGCTCGAATAGAATCACTGCTAGGAAACCACATTCTGTCTCGGTATCTCACAATACCGTCACTAATTGTATACAAGACACTGCCCTTGGCCTCATCTCTCTGCTTCCACTTTGCCAACTGCTCATCTGCTGACTGACCACTGCGAATACGGTCTAGAAGGGAAGACTGAATCGTCAAAGTAGATAGACGGGAAACTCTACCTCGAGGATAAGTCTCTAGATCAAACCTCTGCATCTCAGACTGAAGAGGCCTCGAAATCGCTAGATGAGCCATCACTGTGACTTTCCTGCTCAATGCATCCGCAACTACATTAGCTTTACCCGTGTGGTAGCTAATGTCACAGTCATAGTCCTTTACTAGCTCCAACCAACGCCTCTGACTCATATTCAGCTCTTTCTGTGTAAAGAAGTACTTGAGGCTCTTATAGTCGGTAAAGATCTGGCACTTCTCTCCGTACAAATAATGCCTCCAAATCTTCAAGGCAAAAACTACGATTGTCAATTCTAGATCGTGGGTAGGGTAATTCTTCTCATGGATTTTCAGCTGACGAGAGGCATACGCTATCACCTTCCCATGCTGCATCAACACTACGCCTAGACCGAGCTTTGAAGCATCGGTATAAAAAACAAAGTCTCCGGGCCCTGACGGCATGGCCAAAACTGGCGCTGATATGAGAGCTTGCTTCAAAGTATCGAAGCTTTTCTGACACTCATCGCTCCACACAAATTTAACATTCTTCTTTGTCAACGACGTGAGTGGAACTACGATAGATATGAATCCCTGAATAAACTTCCGATAATATCCTGCTAGCCCAAGGAAACTACGGATCTCTGATGCATTCTGCGGCACAACCCAATCTCTGATTGCTGCAACTTTCGCTGGGTCTACCTCAATACCGCTGCTAGAAACGATGTGGCCTAAGAACGCCACCTTCTCTAACCAAAATTCGCATTTACTGAACTTCGCGAATAACTTATTCTTCTGTAGGGTCTGCAAAACTGCGGTCAGATGTCTGCTGTGATCCTCTTGATTCTTTGAGTAGACGAGAATGTCGTCTATGAATACTATCACAAACTGATCAAGATATGGCTGAAATACGCGATTCATGAGATCCATGAAGATCGCTGGCGCATTCGTCAAACCGAATGGCATCACAAGGAACTCAAAGTGGCCATAACGAGTCCTAAAAGCAGTCTTGAGAACATCGGCGTCTTTCACCCTCAACTGCTGATAACCAGAACGCAGGTCGATCTTAGAGAATACTGAAGCTCCCTGTAACTGATCAAATAAATCTTCAATCCTCGGGAGTGGGTATTTGTTCTTCACTGTAACCATGTTCAACTCCCGGTAATCAATACAGAGCCTCATAGAACCATCTTTCTTCTTCACAAACAAGACTGGCGTGCACCATGGTGAAAAACTCGGGCGAATGAACTCCTTGTCGAGAAGTTCCTGAATCTGCTTCTCAAGTTCTGCCATCTCTGTCGGTGCTAATCGGTACGGTGCTTTCGAGATCGGTACCGTACCTGGCATAAGCTCAATCAAAAACTCCACATCTCGCTCGGGTGGCATACAAGAGACCTCATCAGGAAATATGTCTAGAAAATTCCCAACAATTGGGACATCAGAGGCCTACTGGCTGGGTCCCTCGGGAACGGATATAAAAGTTGCCAAAAACGCTCGACATCCCCTATGCATGAGCTTCCTAGCCTGGACACAAGATATCAAACGCGGTAAATGAAAGTACCTGTCTTGCTCAAATAAGAACTGCTCCATCCCAGGCGGTCAGACTAGAACAGATCTCCGCTGGAAGTCGATCAAAACTTTGTTCCTTAATAGCCAGTCCATCCCCAGGATAATGTCAAACTCTGGCATCGGCAAAACAATAAGATCCGCATAAACAAGATTGCCATGAAGCTCGAGGTCTATGTCTCGGATCACATTAGTAGATGCCATCTCCTCTCCCGAAGGCAGTACTACTGAATAGGCTATATCTAGCCTAATGGTCTTGACCTTGAGAAAATTAGCAAAGATCTCCGAAATGAATGAATGAGTAGCCCCTGAATCTATCAAGGCTTTCGTAGCTGAACCCGCTATAAAAATTCTCCCTGAAAGGTTGGAACGTCAAGCTGAACCCAATAATCACAAAACTAACCTATAGACATGCGAAAGTCAAAGTTCTTCTAACCTAATTCCCGAAAGTAACACAGATTAGAGCATGCAATCCTATCATCAATTCTATGTTCAAAATCTTAACCCAAATCTCCGAAACGATAACACTTAACTATAAACTTAAAGCTTTAAGATACCTGTCATGAGCATGGTCTCCGGGTTCGTCTCTGCTCCATGGAGAGCAAAGACTCTGCCTTGGGTAGGCAGACTCCCCTGTGGGCATTGCTGCAGCAAGTGGTCTGGACTACCACACTTGTAACACTTCCCTTAACCATACATACACGCTCCAGCGTGGCGGCGTGTGCACTTAGGACAGACTGGGTGCTCAAAAGTCCTCGGGACTGCGCATCCCCGCTGCTGCTGGTGCTTCTGCTGTCCTCTATTCCTGGGTGGGCCGTGGAAAGGCCTCTTACTCTGGGCTGCTGCTGAGGAGGAGGGCGGTGTGGCACTTGGACTGGTCGCTTGCCCTGGCGATCTCTTTCTATAGCCTGCTGATCCTGCTCTGCATCTAGAGCTCTGGAGACAGCGACATCATACGTAGTAGGGCTAGCTACCCTAACATCACGGCGCAAGATCGGCCGTAGACCATCCAGAAAGTGTCTCAGCTTTGCTCCGGCATCGTTGGCAATCAGAGGCAAAAAATGGCAACCCCTCTCAAACTTACGGATGAACTCCGTAACAGTCATATCTCCCTGCCTCAGGGTCATGAACTCCCTGGTCAACCTGGCGCGCACCTCGTCAGTAAAATATTTCGAGTAGAATACATCAGTGAAGCGCGTCCAGCTCAGAGTAGCCAAGTTCAGGGCTACGGATATTCCTTCCCACCATAAGCGGGCATCTCCTCCAAATAGATAGGTCGCACAACGGGCCCTATCCTCGTCTCTAAGCTCCATGAACTCGAAGATAACCTCGAGGGACTTAATCCAGCCCTCGGCAATCATAGGATCTGAAGTCCCTGAAAACTCCTTCGGTCTCATCTTCATGAACCGCTCATAGGTAGACTCAGGCCCTGTCGGCCTGGTTGCCACAGCATTGTTCCCCGCAAACTGTGCAAAGAACTGAGTCATCCCAGCTAACATCTGGGCATTCAAGTCCGGTGGAGTTGGAGGTGGTAAATCTCTCTCCTACCTCTGATTCTCGCCGTCCTCCTGGCGAGGCTCATCATCTCCCGTGCGCTCAAGAATGCGTCTGGGAGGCATATTGTTCCATACATAACCCATACGTAACTAACATGCATAATCTCTGTTATTTCTTTAAATTTAAATAAATAATGCGTAATCAATATCTGAACATAAAATACTTTATGAAAACATGCTGTTAAAATATTTCATGCTTTAAAAAAATGCGTAAACGTAAAACTTACAGACCGAAGACGTGACTTCGTGAGCTTCTCGAGGTCAGTAGTAGTAACAACCCTTTACAGGAACATAGGCTCTGATACCAACTGTAAAGGCCCGAAATTCGTATTTGAAAATTTGCGGAATAATTTAAAATTTTTCTTTAAAAGTAAATAACTTGCCTCATTCATAAAATAAACTGTTAAAAAGTTTCAATGTTTAAAAGTAGCAGCGGAAGTAAATAATGTTTCAAAAATAACAACATAAAATAATTCAACAAAGTAAAAACCGAGTTTGGAATAACAATAATAAGTGCTGAAAATGAGGTACTTGGGTTTCTACTACTGCCGACCCAAGATGGCTCACTGGTCCCCGCTCTCGTTACCGACCTCATCAGTACCTACAACAATCAAGTCTAGTGAGTCTAAAGACTCAGCATGCATATATCATAAATAACAAGTAAATATATCGTAAAATTTCATGCCATGCAAGAATATCATAACGTAAAGCGTAACGTGAAAATCGTGTCATGAATAATTATAAATACGTGCATACCTGAAAATTGTACGCAAAATGTTTGCTCCATAGAGCCCTGTCATGAAATAGCATATCATAATTTTCTGTTGAAAATATGTTCTACGCAAGTGGCCCATAACATGAACTGAATCGTCTGATCAGACTAAACCATAGTATTACTGGGCGGTAGAGATCATCACAGCCCTTGGACTGGATATCCGTACCAATACATGAACATGAACCGGTCAGTGACCACCGAATGAAGTAATAATCCCATGATAAACTGCAATTTCATGAGTGTGATGTGGCCACAAGCAATACCGCATATATCTCAAAAATAAACTTTTATATTTTTATGCACGCAATATAATTAAATGTCATGTATTATTTCACCGAATGGGTTGGATTGTTCCCAGGCTCGTTGCGACCTAATTCTAACATGAGAAAAATGAAAATAATATTAACTTGAGAATGACTTCGTAATTGTACCCAAAACGGGGCCAATTAGACCAACAACTTAAATTCTAACCATGACTCCGTGCCAACCCGAACCGAAATCAAACCATCATTTAGTCATGATTAAAATACACCTAAAATGATGAAATAATGCTCTTAAAATTGTAAAATTCGAAGTTTGGTGAATGGAGGCCAAAAATATGAAACGCTCTTTCGAGAGTCACTTTGGCACATTGCACCAAAAATTATCGTACGACCTCTAAACTTAACCGAATCACAAACGGCCAAAAACATGACCTTCATAACTCGATAAGGTACTGTCCAGTCCAAGGCCATAGGTTAAAAGCCAACCAAGAACTCAAACATGCCTCTGAACCAAAGCACCAAGTTCCTGTCCAAAATTATAGCAGCATCGCTTCGTTTGCAAGGCTAATAGGCCATTGGGGCTTGAACAACAACCAGAGCCTCTTACCAACATCTTAAGGTGTGGCTTGAACCATGGGTAAGGGCCCTAGGCCAGCCACAATCCAAGCAACACCTACAACCACTCACAAGCTCCACCCGAGAACGCATCTCACATGCGTGGGGTGTCTTGTTCGTTCTTGCTATCATGTGTCATTCCAGTGGCCATATGATCGACCATGTCATGATCTAGACATCATGAGGTATTGTATGAACCATGTCTAAGGGTAAAAAGCCAAACAAGATCCCCACTACCCCTAAAATTCGAAACCTACGCTTGCAGAAAATAAAGGGTTCGAAGGGCACTTGTCTTGTTTTATTTCGAAAACCGATGGAACCCTTGACCACTTGAAAGGCCGACTTGGTCACGTCTTAGACATACCAAGGAGAGATTCTAACCATGGCTACAGCCCCTAGGGCATCCAAGATCAGAACCCTCCCTCTTGACAGCAAAACACGAAAATTCGAGACTCAAAATGACATTATGGACGAGTTGCTGTCATTTCCCTTCCTTGCGTGCATGGGGATTGAACTAATGGACCAACATGGTCCTAACACATCCTAGTACGTGCCTAGGTGCAGCTTTGGGAGCCTAGGATTGAGCCAACCACCTGAACTCACAAAAACAAGCAACCCGTGAGGCGTAGAGGAAACCGAAACAAAAATCTATACATGTTTCGAAAATAATGTTGTGATGGTTTAGGTTTTTGCTAGTTAAAATCATGTATATGTGATGTTTAAAATACCTATATGGCTTGATTCAAGAGCAAGGAAGAATATAGACATGCCTTGGATTTGTTTTGAAAGAAAAACAAACGAATACAACGACGTGGCGCGGCGGAGACGGAGTTGCAACACTTTCTTGTTTTTCTCTCTTGTTTTCCTCTAGCCTCACACGATTTTTGAGAGGTTATGATACTGAAATTTTCGAAGAAAGGGAGAGAAGGATGTCTAGGGAAATGAATGGGGAAGTTGCAAAGTATTTGGGAGATAAAATGGCAAGCTAGAAACTTTTCTATCCTTGAGTTGGGAGATAATGAAAATGATTTGATATCAAGAGATTTGAGGTTGATTTGCTAGGGTGAGGGCCGATTTTATCATGTCAAATAAGGTAGAAAAATTGCTTAATTGTTAATTATTGAAGATTAAATGGTGAGAGAATTATCTATCAAGAAAAAGGGTAAGGAAAGATATCAAAGAAAATGAGTTGTCAAAAGTTTTTGAATCTAGAAAGGAGGGGGGCCGATTTTCTTAAAAAAAGGGTAGGAATATTGCTTAATTATTAATTAGTGGGGATTTAAAATGAAGGAATTATTTACCGTGAAAGGATAAGGAAAGGAATCAAATAATGGTGAGTTGTAAATTCCACGTCAAATCTCATTAAGGTGGCCGAAATTATCTAGTTAAATGAGGTAGGGAAATTGCTTAATTAATATTTATTGAGGATTTAAAATGATGGAATTAATTATGCCATGAAAGGATTAAGGAAAGATATCAAAATAGCGAGTTGACAAATCAATATTAAATCTTGAGGGAAGTGGCCGAAAATTGCATGATAAATGGAGGAAAAATATTTCTTAATTATTGAATTTTAAATCTTTATTGTTTTATCTACCCATTAAATATTTTAGTGAATTAATAAATTAATTATTGAACCTAAATGAACTTATTTACTACTTACCTCAAATGACTTAAATAATTCCTTAAACATTCTTTTACATTGAATTAACTTATTATTTATCTTAAATAAATTCTAGGAATGTTTTCTTAATATTAAATTTTATCTTTATACTCCAACTCCAGTCCGGCCTCACTTATTTAACTGAAAAGATAATATCTAACTACTGCATAAAATAATTAAATTTAAAGAAAAGAATTTAAATCCTCATGCATAAAAATCATTTTAATTTAAATAATAGTAATTATGCATGGCTTATACGTAGTCTGATCTACGGGTTCTACAACAAACCTAGGGTTCTTTGCAAGAATAGCAGCCGCCCCTTCCATTCGATTTCCCAGCAAGTTTTGGTGAATTTTATTGCAAGAAAATAGAGCCACGTTCGTCCCGGATCAAGCCTCGCTCCGTCTCCGCTTCGGTATCGCCGTATCGTGAGTTTTAAAAATCAAAAAGCATGTATATTCTGTTTTTCCTGCGTCGATCTAGTCATATTATGTGTTGCGATGTTTTTATGCGAGAAAATACATGTGTGATGTGTAGAAGTTTGAGCAATCATGTTTTGATCACTTTTGAAACCATTTTTGGGATCTCAAATCTCTATTTTACTGATCTTTTAAAAACTGCGATTTTTACGGTCGAGATTTTGGGAAAACTTTCAACGTAAGAAACGTAGAACTTTTGGATATCTTCGATTCAATATAAAATTCCAAATATTTGGATAGAAATTCAGTGAGATATGATCATTTTCGTGGAACTTCTCAAACTGCGTTTTCTGAAAATTTATATTATTGATGTGTTTTTGAAGTTTTATTGTTGCAGGCTTCGTTGGGGATCGACGGGTGATCGTTGCTGCATTTAGGTATGTTTAGTATGATGTTGGGTTGGTATTTGGTATGCCGGTTAGTGTCGATAGGCACTTGAATTCATTTGAAGCCGTAGGAAATGATTTGGGGTTAATTTCCGTGTTTTTGAGTTGTATTGTGTCGTAGGGTGGATGTCGTTGTTTTGGGGTGGTTATACGGGTTTGGATTCAAGGTTATAGTATCCTAGGAGGGGTCTCGAGGTGTCGATTCATGGTCGGGATGATCGAGTTAGGAGAAATAAGCCTTGAGTATATGAATTTTCGTTGGTTCACGCGTACCGAGCCTGCATGGACCCGTACACGGACCCTGGCATGGGGTCCGTGCCCTTGTTTCCTTCTTAATGTCAGTAAAACAAGCCTACACGAACCCTTCTACGGACCCTGACACGGGGTCCGTGCCTTTGTTTCCTTGGAAGTGTCAAATTTGCGAGCCTACACGGACCCCTAGACGGACCCTAACACGGGGTCCGTGTCCTTACTTCTTTTCGAGCATTTCTTTTGCGAACCTACACGGACCTATACACGGACCCGGGCACAGGGTCCGTTTACTTCATATTTTGGGAAAAAAAATTAGACTTCACATCAGGTTTTGTTTTGGGGTTCAAGATAATGGTTAATACGATGATTAAAAGAGGTCAAGTCCCGAGGGAACTAGAATGTCATAAGCTACTTATTCAATTCGGTGGTGAGCTCGAATACCTAAGTCTAAGTTATGCAAGTTAAGTATTTCAAACTCATGTTAGTTTGTGCAGCAGCGGCCCCAAGCGTGATCCAACGAATCCATCAACGCCAAGTAAGTATGTTTGACGTGCAAAGAAAATATTTCAAGTTTTTGTGGTATGGTAAATATCTTGTGACCAATTATTTATGGTATTGGAAAGCGGTAAAGCATGACCAGGGATCAATCCACCCCGTTAATGCATGAACAGGTTTAGATCAGGATTGGAAAGTGTTAAAGCATGAACGAGGACTAATCCACCCGTTAAAGGATGAACGGAGATCTCATGTATGTGGCAGTGGATCTTCCCTGTCAGCTCAATACTGTTGTTTAGTCTTATTAGGCGTATTTATGTATGGGTCACTTGCTTTGAAACATGCCTCTACGCAAAATGATGAAGTTTATGTATGTTCATGTATGTACAAGTATGCAAGCAAGTTTAAGAAAAGTTTCATGTTATAGCACGTCTATGTTTGTATGTAAGTTCAAGCTTTTATATGCACGTTCAAGTTCAAGTATGTACGTTCTATTTTGAAGTCGCATTTGATTTTATTACGTATTACTCGTTACTTTCAGTTTATACGTGTTGAGTCTTTAGACTCACTAGACTTGATCGATGCAGGTGAGAATGCATTTGAGGAGACAGGAGGTGGGGACCAAGGAGCTGGCTTGGACTGAGCAGGAGGCTAGACCCGAGGACCGCCCAGTTTTTAAGAGTTTATGAACTGTCCAAAATACTCTGATTTCATGTTATCGATTATGAGTTTTAAACAAGTACTTTCAGTAAACTTCATTTCAGATCTTTTGTTGCAACAATATTTAGGGATGAACAGTTTATTTTATCGAATTTTAAAGGTTCGCCTTTTATTAAAGAAAATTTTTAATTTTTTTCCGCAAATTTTAAGTAGTAAAAAGTACGGTATGTTACAATTGGTAGCAGATCCGACCTCTCCGAGTACGGTGTGGTTCGGGGATGAGCGGCTCCTGGCAAGCTTCTAGGCGGACGGAACATGGATGAACCGATATTACACCGGAAGGAGAGAGATTCCAAAACTGTTCAAGTATGGGACTGTGCAGTTGAAGAGGGTTTAAAATATTTGATATGTACTACTCATATCAAGAATGTGTATCTTCTTTTCGGTAGCTAATCACATAAGAACTCCAAAGTTAAGCGTGCTTGACATGGGGCAATTTTGGGATAGGTGACCTCCTGGGAAGTTTCCCAGGGGCGTGTGAGTGAGGACATAAGCACGCTGGAAAGACCCGTCTTGATACACTGAGGACAGTCGTCAAATCTGGGGCTTTACAGTTGTGAGACCCGGGGCCGAAAAGGGCGGGCGGTGATTATCGGTGCCATGAGGTGGTACGAACAATGAGCGGCTCCTGACAGGCTTCTAGGCGGTGGGAACATGGATGAACCGATCTTACACCGGAAGGAGAGGGATTCCGAAACTATTCAAGTATGGAACTATGAAGTTGAAGAGAGTTTAAAAGATTTGATATGTATTACTCATATCAAGAAGGTGCATTTTTTTTCGGTAACTCATCACATAAGAACTCCAAAGTTAAGCGTGCCTGACTTGGGAAAATTTTGGGATGGGTGACCTCTTGGGAAGTTTTCCAGGTTGCGTGTGAGTGTGAGTGAGGACATAAGCACGGTGGAAAGACCCGTCTTGATACAGTGAGGACAGTCGTCGAATCTGGGGCATTACAGTTGGTATCAGATCGGTGTTATTGTAAAGGGTTATGCCTACTGCTAGTCGAAAGAAGCTCACAAAGTCACACCTCAAGTCTGTAAGTTTTAAAGTTATGAGTTATGTTATGTACTAAGCATTAAGTCATGATTTCAGCATGTCCATGTTTTAAGTTCGATTTACGTGCATCTTATACTATTGATATCATGTTCATGCATATGGGGTTTACGTGTTGGGTAAATTGTTGGAACAGTATGCCTCCTAGACGCATAAATAACCGGGAAGCTAGGGATGAAGATAGAGAGGCTCGAGAGGAGGGTAGAGATGCTCCACATCCTCCACTGCCAGATATGCAGGCACATATGCTTGCAGGAATTACTCAGTTCTTCGCACAGTTTGCGGGGAACCAGGCGATGGTGGATGTAGGGGCTAGGCCAAAGGAGTTCTCGGGGACCACTAACCCGATGAGAGCAGAAGGATGGATTAAATCCATCGAGGGGATTTTTGCCTTTATGGAGTTGCAAGATGCAAATAGGGTCAGGTGTGCCACATTTCTACTGACCGGGGACGCCAGACTGTGGTTGGAGAGTGTGTCCGTGGCAGCGAACTTGCAGACCCTTTCTTGGGATGACTTTAAGGAGGTATTCTAGTCCAAGTACTTCACAGAAGAAGTACGATCCAGACTGAACAGGGAATTCATGACACTGCGACAGGTAGACAGCAGTGTTACAGAGTTTGTCAGGATGTTTTAAAGGGGTGTCAATTTGTGCTCCTTATAGCTAATGATGTCCAGGGAAAGTTGAGGCATTTCATGGATGGGTTGCGGCCGATCTTGCGTCAAGATTTCCGAGTAGCTGGTCCTACTACTTACGCAGTTGCCGTGTCTAGAGCTTCGGCTGCGGAGCAGGATCAGATGGATATTGAGGCTGATTGGCAGGGCAAGAGGCCCTATCTGGCTCCACAGTAGCAGCAGCAACGACCTCATTTTAAGAGGCTGTTCCAGGGGCAGCCAGGAAAAAAGCCTTATCAGGGACCGCCAAAGGGCAAGGGTCCTATGCCACATCAGAAGGCGCCACAGAGGCGGGGAGAGCACCCGATGTGCCCGAAATGCAACCGCCAGCACCCGAGACAGTGTTTGTATGGGTCAGGTAAATGTTTCAAGTACGTAGCAAGTGACCACATGCTGAAGGAGTGCCCACAGTGGAGGCAACCGACACAAGGAAGAGTGTTCGCCATGCATGCTCAGGAGGCAAACCCAGACACAAAGTTATTGACTGGTAAACTATTTAATTAGGCATCGTATTACTTGGCTATGCATGTGTTGGAATTTCATTTGGGTTTAATAGTGTGCTAGTAATATTTTAGGGTGTCATGCGAAATAAATTTCTTCTATGCCTGAGATTAAGGTTAGAATTTTGAGAAGATAAGTTTTGTGTTGTGCTAACGTCTCTCAGGAAATATATTCATAAAGAGACTAGCCACGAAGGCCCTGATAGACTCAGGAGCCACCCACTCCTTTATTTCGGAGACGTTTGCTAGTCACCTAGACGTCAAGTCTATTGGAATCGACGTGAGCTACTCAATGACAGTCCCAACAGGGGAAGAATTGTCAGCTACTAGCGTGGTCAGAAACATCGATCTGGAACTGCAGGGCCACCTAGTGTATGCCGATTTGATTGTTTTGCCGATGCCAGAATTTGATATCTTTCTGGGAATGGACTGGCTGACGAATAACAAAGTTTTTATCGACTTTCAGAAAAGGTCGGTGTTAGTAAGACCTTTGGGTTTGGAGCTGTTTCTCTTTGAGCCGGCTAGATGGAAGAGTTATCCTCGCATGATCTCTTGCATGCAGGCGCGGAGACTCATTCACAAAGGGTGGCAGGCTTTCTTGGCCAGCGTTGTTGCCGTACCTGACGCACCCACTCCGTCTATAACTAATGTACCAGTGGTCAGGGATTTTCCTGACGTCTTTGTAGATGACTTCACAGGCCTTCCACCAGAAAGAGTGGTAGAGTTCCCCATTGATCTTATGTTAGGCACAATGCCAATCTCCAAGGCACCGTACCGTTTAGCTCCAGCCGAGATGCTAGAAGTCAAACAGCAGATTCAGGAGCTCCTTGACAAGGAATTCATCCACCCTAGTTTCTCAACATGGGGTGCACCAGTACTCTTCGTAAAGAAGAAAGATGGGAGCACGTGGCTGTGTATCGATTACCGAGAGCTGAACAAGGTAACGATCAAGAATAAATACCCACTTCCAAGGATCGAGGACTTGTTCGATCAGTTGCAAGGATCTACAGTGTTCTCTAAGATAGATCTTCGATCGGGGTGCCACCAGCTGAAGGTGAAGGACGTCGATGTTCATAAGACAGCTTTCAGAACCAGGTATGGGCATTATTACGAGTTCTTAGTGATTCCATTTGGACTGACGAATGCTCCAGCTATTTTCATGGACCTCATGAACCGAGTATTTCAACCTTACCTTGATCAATTCGTCATAGTATTCATCGATGATATTCTAATCTACTCAAAGAGCCATGAGGAGAACAGCCAACATTTGAGCACAGTTTTGCAGATCCTGCAGAGTCACAAGTTATTTGCGAAGTTCAGTAAGTGCGAATTCTGGATGGAGAAGGTAGCGTTTTTGGGTCACATAATATCTAACAGCGGTATTGAGGTGGATCCAGCTAAGGTAGCGGCTGTTAAGGATTGGGTTGAACCGAAGAATGCTTCAGAGATCCGCAGTTTTCTGGGTTTAGCCGGTTACTACCGTAAGTTTATTCAGGGATTTTCGTCTATAGCTGTAACGTCCGAGATTTGACGACTGTCCTCACTGTATCAAAACGAGTCTTTCCAGCGTGCTTATGTCCTCACTCACACGCACCCTGGGAAACTTCCCAAGAGGTCACCCATCCCAAAATTGCCCCAAGTCGTGCACGCTTAACTTTGGAGTTCTTATGTGACGAGCTACCGAAAAGAAGATGCACATTCGTGATATGAGTAGTACAAATCAAATCTTTTAAGCCCTCTTCAACTGTACAGTCCATTACATTGAACAGTCTCGGAATCCCTCTCATTCTCGTGTGGGTCGGTTCATTCATGTTCCCTCCACCTAGAAGCCTGCCAGGAGCCGCTAATTGTCTGTGCAATCGATGGCACCGGCGATCACCCCCCGCCCTCTTCGGCCCCGGGCCTTACATGCCCACCAGCTTCCGCTTGGTTCGTCCCCGAACCACACCGTACTAAGAGAGGTCGGCTCAATACCAACTGTAGAGGGCGGGGGGTGATCGCCAGTACCATCAGTTGCACGGACAATGAGCGGTTCCTGGCAGGCTTCTAGGTGGAGGCAACATGAATGAACCGATTCCACACAGGAATGAGAGGGATTCCTAGACTGTTCAATGTAATGAACTGTACAGTTGAAGAAGGCATAACAGATTTGATTGGTACTACTCATATCACGAAGATGCATCTTCTTTTCGGTAGATCATCACATAAGAACTCCAAAGTTAAGCGTGCTTGACTTGGGAAAATTTTGGGATGGGTGACCTCCTGGTAAGTTTCTCAGGGTGCGTGTGAGTGAGGACATAAGCACACTGGAAAGACTCGTCTTGATACAGTGAGTACAGTCATCGAATCTGGGATGTTACAATAGCAGTACCGCTCAATTCACTGACTAAGAAAAATGATAAATTTGAGTGGAGCGATGAATGTAAGAGGAGCTTTGATACCTGAATCAAGCTCTCATTTCAGCATCAGTGTTAGCCATGTCAACTAGAAAAGGAGATTTTGTACTATACACCGATGCATCTAAGCTCGGGTTAGGCACAGTGTTGATGCAGCATGGTCGGGTGATAGCTTATGCTTCTAGACAGTTGAAGGTGCATGAGAAGAATTATCCGACTCATGATTTAGAATTAGCCGCCGTTGTCTTTGCCCTGAAGATTTGGAGACACTACTATGTACGACGAGAAATGCAAGATATTTACTGACCACAAGAGTCTCAAGTATTTCTTAATGCAGAAAGAGCTGAATTTAAAACAGAGACGTTGGTTAGAATTGGTGAAAGACTATGATTGCGAGATTAGCTACCATCCAGGGAAAGCTAACATTGTGGCAGATGCCTTGAGCCGAAAGGTTGAAGTCATCGCACAGTTGCCAGTACAAAGACCTCTTCAATCGGAGATCCAGAGGTTTGGGTTAGAGGTTTATCCCAAGGGCAGAGCTCCTAGACTATCTAATCTGACACTCAAATCCAATTTGCTAGAACGAATCCGTAGGGGACAGCCTTTAGATGAGCAGTTGCAGAAATGGAGGCTGAAAGACGAAGCCAAGGGCAGTGTACTTTACACAGTGTCCGATGGTATGGTGAGATACAGAGGTAGAATGTGGGTGCCTAGTGTTGATTCGATCAGAGAGGATATTTTGAGAGAGTCACACGCATGTAATGACCGAGATTTTTATTCTGTTAATCTGAGATTATTGATAATGAATGATGTGATTATATAAGGACCACTCCGAGGCACGATTTGAGAAGACATGATTTATGTGCGAGAACAGAACACCTCGCGCATATGCGCGAGGCGCGCATATGGGCGATCAGGACAGAGAACCTCGCGCATATGCGCGAGACAGGGCGTGCATATGCGCGAGCATGGAAAATTCCTAAGTGCCGAGACAGTAGGTCTCGCGCATATGCGTGAAGATAGGGCGCTCATATGCGCGAGCAGAAGAACTCAGAATGCCTAGACCAGTAGGTCTCGTGCATATAGGCGAGACGTGCTGAACCAAGAATGAGCCACACGTCCCTTACCATGCATGATATATATATCAAATAACTTCATTTCCTCAGAATTCGAGAAAGAAACGAGACAATTCTCTGGAGAAGTTTTCAAGTTCTTGATATTGGAATTTGATTTGTACAAGATTCGACCGTCAGATTTTCGATCCGACTTTAATTACGTATTCCTCTCGTCAAAGGCTTCGACAGGATGTAAGTGTTCTTCCTTTTCTTACATGATTCGAAATGGTGATAGGGGAGAAATTAGATATGATTGATGTTTGGTGTTCTTGAGATATTAGAAATCGTATAATCGAAATCATATTGAAGAACGGATACCGTATGAAATTGTTATCATTTTCAGATTTGAATTGATTGAGAATATACAGATTTGGTAGCAGATTGTGTTTATCGATTGATTATGAGTTGAGATTGATATCTGTTGATATTGTATTTCTGGGTATATCGAGATTGTGCTGTTATGCCGTCGAAACAGAATTAGATTGAGTTCTGATCATATCCAGTATTGCTTTGAATAGAATGATGATATTGTATATTTCGAATGTCATTGCCAGATTGAGTATTGACAGGTTCAAATTCAAGACTTCGACTTCGTCAGATCGACAAAAGAAATGTATAAATCAATGTTAAACCGGGAAGATACGACTCGAGTTAAATTCGACTTGAGTTTCCCAAAATCACATACTTTGTTGTATTGCATTGATGTTTGCAATTCATGAGATTGATATGGTTAGTCTATTGATTTATAGCAAAGTTTGTATTTAGTCTACGGCAGATGTGCCATGTCATTGGCAGAGGTGCCAAGTCACTGGACATTTGGTGATATCGATGTGCGTAGGAGTAGATCGACTCCTATTGTACAAATTTGATATAGAATGCCAAAGTCAAGTCACTGGGCATTTGGAGATATCGATGTGCTTAGGAGTAGATCGACTCCTATTCTACAGATTCGATATAGAATGCCAAAGTCTGGAAATAAGAACGTACGACCATCTAGATGAGAGAGCAGGTGGGAGACTGTTGCGTTCTTATTCGATCGGGATCCCTAAATTAGAGAAGAGTCGAGTCAGAGATTATGAGTCAAGAGTTTGGTTTACAGTTTTATATCGATTCATGTCTTTCAGATTATGATACATGTTATTGATAACTGTTCCATGCTTTTATATTTGTTTATATGATTGCATATAAACATTGTTTATACTGGGAATATATTTCTCACCGGAGTTATCCGGCTGTATTGTTTGTATGTGTGCATGACAATAGGTGGGACAGGATCAAGATCGAGAAGATGATGAGAGATTGAGATTAGAGTTGAGATTCGGACCCAGAAAGAGAGTTGTTTTCATCACTTGATATGTAGTGAATGAATAATAGTTTGTTATGATTTACTTTTGTACTAGACTTGTACTATGGATCATGTTGTAGATATTTAACTTATCTTGTGATTTTTAAAAGATGGGCCTACTTTATTATAGATTTTGTAGACTCATATAGTGTTCAACATTTTTTTAAAAAAATTATGACACAGTTTACTTAATTGTTACAATTGATCCTAATAATGATTAAGAAAATGAATTAGCCTCCGGGTCCCCACAACGCATCTCCGTATTCTATTCATCCAGGAGGTACTAAGATGTACAAAGATTTGCAGATTCTGTATTGGTGGCCAGGTATGAAGCGAGATATCCGTCGATATGTGTCTTAATGTCTCACTTGTCAACAGGTGAAGGCAGAGCATCAGAGGCCAGCAGGGATGCTTAAGCCACTCCCTATCCCCGAGTGGAAGTCGGAGAATATCACGATGGACTTCGTTGTCGGATTGCCGAGGTCAGTCAGGGGATCCAATGCTATTTGGGTTATAGTGGATCGACTCACTAAGTCGGCGCACTTCTTGCCAGTGAAGACGACTGTGGTGACCCGAACCTAATTCATTTTCTTAATCATCATTAGGATCAGTTAATTAATTTGGGTCTAAATTATTCTTTTTTTTTTAAATACATGAGTGCGCAACATATGATAATCAATCTGATATAAACATCGAAAGTAAAGTACAAGTCTTGTACAACATATGTTCAGATCAACTAGTGCTCAACAACTACATCAAGTGCTGAAAGTCAAATCTACTTCTAAGTCCGGATCTCCAGGCTAATCTTTATCTCTCACCCTCTTCTTGACCCTGATCATGTCTCACTTGTTGTCATGCACACATACAAACACAACAACAGCCGGATAACTCTGGTGAGAAATACATTCCCAGTATAAACAACGTATACATGCAATCATATAAACATATATACAAGCATGAAACAGCTATCAATAACATGTATCACAATCTGAAAGACATGAATTGATATAAAACTGTAAATCAAACTCGTGACTCATAATCTCAGACTCGACTCTTCTCTAATCTAGAGATCCCGGTCTAACTCAGACTTTGGCATTCTGTATCAAATCTCAGTGATAGAAGTTGATCTACTTCTAAGCAATATCGATACACCAAAAGTCAGTGTCTTGACTGCTCTGCCAAAGACTAGGCACATCTGCCCAAACTTTATACATGCTTTACTATAAATCAATAGACTAAGCATATCAATCTCATGAATTGCAAACATCAATGCAATAAATAAAGTATGTGGTTTTGGGAAACTCAAATCGAATCTAACTCGAGTCGTATCTTTCCGGTTCAACATTGATTTATACCTTTCTTTTGTCAATCTGACGGAGTCGAAGTCTCGAATTCGAATCTGTCAATACTAAATCTGGCAATGACAATATTGAGGAGTACAATATCAATATACAACTCAATCAATACTGGATATAATCAGAACTCAATCTAATTTTGTTTCAACGGCAGAACGGCACAATCTCGATATACCCAGCAATAGAAATCAACAGATACAAATCATAGCTCATAGTCGATAACAAACTCAATCTGATATCAAATCTGTATAATTTCAATCAAATTCAAATCTGAAAATGATAAAAAATTCAAACGGTATCCGTTCTTCGATCTGGTTTCAATTATACAATTATAACAATCTCAGGAATAGATAATAACAATAATATCAGGATTTTTTCTATATCATATTTTCAGATCATATCAGAAAGTACTAAAACTTACGTCCTTCTGAAGAATTCGTCGAGAGGAGCTCGAAAATCAACTCAGATCAAAATTCTAACGGATGGATCTTGTAAAATCACAAGTCTAGTATTTGAAGAAACACAAAATTCCCTAGAACTATTCTCGTGTCTTTCTTGAATTCTGAGGGACAAAATCGTTTTTGATATATATATCTAGCATGTTCGAGACATGTGGCATCATTCTTCATTCTTCACGTCTCGTGCATATGCGCGACCTCCTTCGGCGCATATGCGCGAGACCTACTGCTCTCGGCATCAAGCGTTCCTCTGCTCGCGCATATGTGCGTCCTCTCTTCGTGCATATGCGCGAGGTTATCTACCATGCTCACGCATATGCGCGGGTCACATCACGCATATACGTGAGGTTCTCTGCCTGCCTCGCGCATATGCGCGAGGGGTTCAGTCCTCGCACATATCTCATGTATTATCACGTCTTCCCCGGTCTGTTCCTTTCCATCTATAATCATATCAAATCATCAATTAATCATTTCAGATTACAATAATAAAATCTCGGGCATTACATTTCTCCCCCTCTAAAATCTGATTTCGTCCCCGAAATCACAGGCAATCAAATCAGATACAAGAAGGAGATATACAGAAGCTAAATAAAGAGACTCACATCAACGAAATAAATCTGGGAATTTCTGTCTCATGTCTGATTCAGCCTCCCAAGTAGCTTCTTCGATGCCATGACGACTCCACTGAACTTTCACAAGCGGAATAGTCTTCGTTCTGAGTTGCTTTTCTTTACGATCAGGAATCTGAATCGGCTTTTCAAAATAACTCAGCGTCTCATCAAGTTCTGCTTCGTCTAGCTGAAGAATATGAGATGCATCAGGAAGATACTTCCGCAATAAAGATACATGAAAGACATCATGTGTTCCAGATAAAGAAAGCGGTAAGGCGAGTCGATAGGCACGATCTCCTATCTTCTCAAGAATCTCATATGGCCCTATATATCGTGGAGACAACTTCCCTTTCTTGCCAAATCTGACAACACCTCTGAAAGGAGAAATCTTCAAAAATACTCCGTCTCCTGCCTCAAATACCAACGGTCGACGACGAACATTAGCATATTTGGCCTATCTGTCTTGAGCTGTCTTCATTCTTTTCTGAATCAGCTTCATTTTTTCTGTCATATCTCGAATCATATCAGGCCCAATCTCAGGTACCTCGGAGATATCATCCCAATAAAGAGGGGATCTGCACTTTTTGCCGTACAACGCTTCAAATGGAGCCATCTCTATACTCGTCTGATAGCTGTTGTTGTACGAAAATTCACAAAGTGGCAAAGATTCTTGCTAACTAGTGCCAAAATCTAGCACTACAGCTCTAAGCATATCTTCTAATGTCTGGATAGTCCGCTCTGACTGTCCGTCAGTCTGTGGGTGATATGCGGTACTCAGGTGCAACTTAGTACCTAGAGCTTGCTGCAAACTGTGCCAAAAGTACGAAGTAAACCGAGGATCACGGTCTGATATCGACTTTGGCACTCCATGCAATCTGACCACTTCTCTGACATAAATATCTGCCATCTGGTCATGTCTGTACATAATCTTGTACGGAATAAAACATGCTGATTTGGTCAATCTATCAATCACGACCCAAATCGCATCACAACCTCGGGAGGATCATGGTAGCTTCGTCACAAAATCCATAGAAATGTGATCTCATTTCCATTCAGGAATAGACAAGCTGTTTAACAGACCTCCTGGTTTCTTTCTTTCGGCTTTCACCTGTTGGCAATTCAGACATTTTGATACACACTCTGCAATATCTGCCTTCATTTGTTTCCACCAAAACTGTCTTTTCAAATCATTATACATCTTTCTGCCACCAGGATGAATACTGAATCGACTACTATGCGCTTCTGAAAATATCTGTCGTTTCAAATCTGAAACATCTGGCACAATAAGACGATTATTCACATACAACACGCTATCACAAACCTGATATTCTGATCGATGCCCTGCTCTGACCATCGAAATCGAATTCTGAATATTCTGATCAACTTTCTGAGGTTCTTTAATTCTCAAAATCAGCTCCGATTCAACTTGAACAGCATAGAGTCTCAATGGTTGACAATATGTCTCAAATATCAATCCAAAAAGACAGCAATCTTCTATCAAATTTGAAACACCAATCGTCGATAAGGATAAGGAACATACCTTTCGACTCACTGTATCAGCTGCTGCATTGGATTTTCCCGGATAGTATTTGATTTCACAATCAAAATCTTTCTATAAATCAAGCCATCTTCGTTGGTTCATATTCAATTCAGACTATGAACAAAGATATTTCAGACTCTTGTGATCAGAATAGATCTCAAACTTCTCACCGTATAGATAGTGTCGCCAAATCTTCCTTGCAAAAATACGATGGCTGCCAATTCAAGATCATGAATTGGGTAGCGAGACTCATGTGGCTTCAGTTGTCTCGAGGCATAGGCAATGACAAGTCCTCGCTGCATCAAAACACAACCCAATCCTCTGTGAGAAGCATCACAATAAACGACAAAATCACTAATACCTGATGGAATAGTCAATACAGGAGCACCGGTCAATCTCTTCTTCAGTTTTAGAAAACTGGCTTCACATTCTTCTGACCAAATAAACGGTGCATTCTTCTGAGTCAGTTGTGTAATAGGCTTAGCAATGCTCGAGAAATCTTTAATGAATCGACGGTAATATCCTTCTAAAATGTTCAGCATGATCAATCATATTCTTGGAATAAATCAGAATATCATCGATAAAGATAATCACAAAATCGTCAAGATATTTCTGAAATACACGGTTCATCAAACCAATAAATACAGCTGGAGCATTGGTTAAACCAAACGACATGACAATAAACTTAAAATGGCCATACCTGGTTCTGAAAGCAATCTTCGAAATATCATATTCTCTGACTCTCAGCTGGTGTATCCCGATCTCAGATCGGTCTTGGAATAAACAGAAGAACCCTACAACTGATCAAATAAATCATCAATATGAGGCAAAGGATATTTGTTCTTTACCGTAGCCTTGTTCAGTTACCGATAGTCAATACAGAGTCTCATTGAACCATCCTTCTTTCTCACAAACAGTACTGGAGCAACCCAAGGAGAAACACTTGGTCTGATGTAACCTTTGGCCAGTAAATCTTCTAACTGCTCTTTCAATTCTTTCAGTTCAATCGGTGCCATTCTGTACCGAGCTCTAGAAATCGGAACTGTACCTGATACCAATTCAATGCTGAAGTCTATCTCTTTGACTGGAGGCAAACCCGGAATCTCATATGGGAAGACATCAGCAAACTCACATACCACTGGCAAATCAGCCAATGATGGGCTCGATTTCAGTATATCTACTGAATACACAAGGAATCCCTCTGCTCCTTTCTGTAATAATCGAGTCATAGATAACGCAGATATCAAAGGAATTTCTCGATCTAGAACCCTTATCGTAAAATTTCCATTCATCAGCCATCTCAGGTCTGAATTTCACAATCTTCTGGAAACAATCTACGGTAGCTCTGTACTTGGTCAGCATATCGATACCAATAATGCAGTCAAAATCATACAACCCAAGTACAATACAATCTAACTCAATCTCAGGCCCGCCATACTGTAGCATACAACGTTACACAGAATTCACTGATATAAGACCTCTCCCCAAAGGTTAAGAGACAGATACTACATCAGATAATGACTCAACAGGAAATGCATGAATCAATGCAAATCGCTCAGAAATAAAAGTGTGGGATGCACCCGTATCAATCAATACGTAAGCAGGATAACCACATAAAGAACAGTTACCTGCAACAACATCATCCGGTGCTTCCTGTGCCTGCTCTTCAGTCAAAGAAAATACTCTGGCCTACTGTCTTGGAGGCTGGCTAACAGTCTGGCTTCCTCCTGGCCTCTGCTGTGACTGAGTAGTAGTCGGTGGCTAGATGGAATGAACAGCAGATGATCGTCTATCAATCTGAGCCACTGATCCAGATGATTCTGCTCCCTGGGATCTCTGGGAACCTCTATGTGGACACACTCTAGCAAAATGTCTCTGATGTCTGTAGATGTTGCAACTACCAGATACTCCTTGGCATTGCTCTGTGGGATGTCTTCCTCCACATGTTCTGCAATAAGCCCCTGTATAACTTTGGCTCTGTCGGGAACCACTGGAGCTAGATGAACTACTTCCTGGCTTTTTGAACTGTTTTCCTCGGGCTTTCAAATAATCTTTCTTTCCGCTGCTGCTACTGCCGCTATCAAATCTAGGAGGGGGTTGTTGGAACTGAGGGGAAGATGGTTGATGTTTTGGTACTGGAGGAACATACGAAGCTCATTTCTGTCTTATCAGGCCAGCTTCAGCTCCTTTTGCTCTATACAGGGCATCAGTAAAATTATTTGGTCTTCCAGTGTTTACCAATGTAAAGATCTCAGGATTCAACCCATTGATGAACTGATCAGCAACAGCTTCATCATTATCAGCAACGTGCGGAGTAAAACGCAACAAGGTAGAGAACTTGGCCACATACTCTTCAATGTTCAACTGACCCTGTCTCAGATTAGCAAACTCTGCTCCCTTGTCTTTCCTGTACGATACTGGGAAAAATCTTTGATAAAATTCAGTCTTAAAGATTTTCCAAGTAATGACTATACCTCGATTGTAATGCCCTAGATTGTATGTGGCTAAAATGAAAAAAATAAAAGTGTTGCTTGAAGAAAGAGACCGCACCCGCGCCTAAAGAAGCACCGCACCCGCGGTGGATAGGCAGAAAGTTGGCCATTTTACAGTGGGGTCACCGCACCCGCGGTCCAAGAAAGAGTGCACCCGCGGTTGATGGACAGAGAGTTGGAGATTATTTACAGAAATGACACCGCACCCGCGGTGCAGAACTGACCGCACCCGCGGTCGACGTTTATGTAAATGTGGATGGACCGCCGAAGCTTGAGCGCAGCCGCATTTCATGAACTACCGCACCCGCGGTCATACGTGTTACTTGAAAAATATGACACTTGCCCCTCAACATGCAAGATATATATATTATGTGTCTTCATTTCCTCTCCTGGACAGCTGAGAATCGAGAGGGAGAAGGGATCAAGAAAAAGGACAGTTCTTTCACTTTTGAAGCTAGCTTGTACAAGATTTTTACATCCAAACTTTAATCCGATTTTGGTTTTGAGTTCCTCACATCACTAGCTACAAGAAGATATTTGGTATTGACAGATTCGTCTTCGAGACTTTGACTACGACACAGATTGTGCGACGAAAGGTATAATTCATGTTTTGTTTGGGGAAGACACAACTCAAATGAGATTCAATTTGAGTTTCCCAACCAAATCACATACTAGATGTAGAACTCGTAAATCAGTCTACGTATAAGCCATACATAATTCTAGATTTTTAAATTTAATTGACTTCATTGCATGATTATTTTAAATGCATTTCTTTGAAGTTAATTATTTTATTATTTCAGTTCAGTAGTTTGATTTTTAGCATTTCAGTTATTTCAGTGAGGCCGGACCGGAGTTGGAGTTTTGAGATAGAATTTAAGATTCGAGAAATATTTCCAGAAGTTAATTTAGCATGCAACTAAGTTCATTTAAGTTAGAAAGGGAGGTTTAAGGATTTAATTTAATTATTTGAGGTGATTAAGAAATGAACTCATTTAAGTTATTTAATTAAGGGGTTAGCTCACTAAATTATTTAAAGGATTAGTAAGGCTTTCAAGGATTATTAGTTGACTAGATAACCAACACTTCCCACTCATTTTATTAGCATAATTTCGGCCCCATAGTTGCTAGGCAACTCAATTGCCAACTCATCAACCTTTTGACCATTTCTTTGCATGTAAGTTGTAGGATAATCTAGGATTTTTGGGAGCACAATTTAATTAATTAATGGACATATCCTAGACTAGAAAACAAGCTAATAATCGGCCACCCCTCCTAGAAGCTTCCAAGAAGATTTGATAGCAAACCACAATTCAAATTTCAAAGGAGAGTGGACTTAGTCTTGATTCATTCCTTATATCTTGCACCCTTTCTCCTCACTTTCCTAACCATTTTTCCCCTCTCTTTTTTTTCGAAATCTGAGTGAACTTTTTAAGCTGAGAGCCGTGGGAATCCAGTAGGAAAATAAGGGAGAGAAATCGAGTACAAGAAAGGTAGAGAAGCCAGCCACTCCGTCTCCTCCGCGCCGAGTCGTCGCATCCTTTCGTTTTTCCATCAAACGAATCAAGGCATATCTAGATTTCTTTCAAAACCTCAATCAAGTCATATACTGAATTTTTAATATCACATGTGCATGATTTTTATCATGAAAACCGAAATATTCATCAAAGAACTTTTAGAAAATACTTGCAGATTTTCGGCACCTTCCTTGGCAACCTCACGTTTTTCTGAGTTTTGGTAGTTTCAGGTTAGGGATCGAATCCAGGCTCCCATGGTGACTCTTAGACACGTAATAGGATGCATTAGAGTCATATTGGTCCGTTCGTTCAAGCCCTTTGTCACTGGAAATTCAGAATTTGACAGCAACTTCAATTCTACCATTTTTGCTTTTCGAAATTTCAGTTTTATGTCAAGGGGATTTGATTTGATCTTGGCTGCCCTAGGGCTTATAGCCCTGGTTAGATCACTCCCCTAGCAAGTCTAAGACGTGACTAAGTCGCCCTTTTGGTGGCTGGGTCCATGGCTCATCGGTTTTTAATCAAAACATCACAACAGCCCCTATACCCCTTCGGCTACTTCGGTTGGACAGCTTTTGGTTCGTTCCTTTTGTTGCTTGGTATGGATCTTAGTTGGCCTATGGCCCTTAGCCACGGTTCATATCATGCCCCTAGATGTCTAGGTCGTGCCATGGTCAATCAAATGGCCAATGGAACGACACGAGACAACAAGCAAGCAAATCACACCACACGCGCATCAAATGCGCTCTCGGTGGAACTTCTCGGTTGGTTGCTGGAATGGTGAAGATTGTGGCTGGCCTAGGGCCCTTAGCCATGGTTCATATCATTCCTTGGGATGTTGGTGAGAGGTTTTGGTCGGCGGTTCAAGCCCCAATGGCCGATAGCCTTGAAAACGACACAAGGAAAACAAGTGCGCAGCTGCTGTATTTTTTTTTTTTTTGAAAGCAAGTATGCTGCTGTTCAAAGGCGTCGTTCGAGTACTCGGTTGGCTTTTAGCCTATGGCCTTGGACTGGACAGTGCCCCTTTGAGTTGGGAAGGTCATGTTTTCAACCGTTTGTGATTCGGTTCATTTTTGAGGTCGTACGAGAATTTACGGTGCGATGTGCCAAATTGACTCTCGAAAGAGCGTTTTGTGTTTTGGCCTCCATTCCACCTAGATTTCGACCCTATCATTTTAGGAACATTATTTTATGATTTTTCAGCGTATTTTAATCATGTCTATACGTCGGTTCAGGGTCGGTTCAGGTTGGCTCGGGGTCATGATTAAATGCGAAGTCATTAGGCGTCATAGTCGCATCTTTTGAACGTAAATTGCATAGTTGGTCAAGTTTAACATTTGCATGTTTTTCATGGCACAGTTAAGTTGCAGCGAGCTTGGGGACGATCCAATCCAATCCAGTTGGTAAAATTACGGGAAATTTTCATTATGCCAGTTAATTATTTTACGTGCATTAAATAGAAAATGATTATTTTTGAGATTTATGCGATATGGCTTGTGGTTCATTCACTATGTTGGAATGTTATTTTATACGGTCGCCAGTGAGCGATCAGTTCAGTATGGTACCACCCGGTCGCCAGTGACCGGCCAGCTCAGTTCAGTTTCAGCCTCCCCGGTAGCCAGTTACCGAACAGTTCAGCTTAGTGCAGTGGCCACAGGCGTAAAACATAATCTCAACAGAAAATTTTACCAGTTATTTCAGTACAGGGCTCCAAGGATCAAACATTTTTACTGTGATTATCAGTTCAGTTATGCACGTATTATAATTGCTCAGTACAGATTATTTTCAGCATGCCTCATGACATGATATTTTATCCCATGCATATTTTACTTCAGTATTTACTCGTTACCTACGATATATGCATGCTGAGTCTTTAGGCTCACTAGACTTGATTGTTGTAGGTACTGATGAGGCCAGGGCCGAGGGCGGGGACCAGTGAGCCAGCTTGGGTCGGCAGTAGTGGCACCCGAGGACCTCAGTGCAGCAATGAAATGAATATAGAATATGAATAAAACGAGGCATGTATATTATGTTTGTTGTAATGAAATGAATATAGAATTATCTTGTGCTTGAGTTGTAAACATTTGATTTAATGTTAAAAGCAAAATTTTGACCCGTATTTTTGAACAAGGATCCGATTAATCCCGAAAAGAATTGAGTTAGAACCCGGGTCCCCACAACAGGTGGTATCAGAGCAGTAGGTTCTGTAGACTGAGATAGAATAGAATAAGCGGGGTAGATCGAGTCTTATTCCTTGCTTTTGATGTGCTAGCATGATTTAATGCTTTCCTTATTATATGTTGTATTGTATCTGAGTTGATTTACAGCATATACTTGTAAAGACTGAATCAGAACCGATTCTGGATCAGAGGTATATGATCAGAGGAGGGCTGAGACAGATTGTATAGATTGTATCCTAATCTGTTTGATAATCAGATATACCGCCTAGAAGAATACCACAACCAGCTGCAGATCAAGTGCTAGAACAAGGTAGTACGTCAGGTACTCAGATGGATGTTACTGCGACACCGATGGAGACTTTGTTGAAGAGATTTCAATCATTCCATCCACCTACCTTGAAGGGCACAGAAAATGCAGTGGATTGTGAGAGCCAGTTAGACGATATAGAGATGTTGTTTGAATCTCTGGCTTATACAGACGAACGGAGAGTGAAGTTGATTGGGCATCAATTACACGAAGTTGCAAAAAGTTGGTGGCTTACAGCGAAACGAGCTCTAGAGGTATCGATATTAATTGGAAAGTATTTAAAGATGAATTTTATCAACGTTTCTTTCCAGTGTCGTATCGAAACGAATTTGCCAACTTGAGACAGGGGCAGTGGAACATAGAAGAGTGTGTTGCCAAGTTTTTTTCTTTGCTCCGATTTGCGCCACACGTGGCAGGAAATGACGAGGCGGTCGTCGATCAATTCATAAATGGTTTGAACCCGGATATTTTTACTTTGGTGAACACGGGACGACCTAATACCTTTTCTGATGCGCTGAATCGAGCGAAGGGAGCGGAGCAGAGGCTGGCTTGATTAGGCAGCGAGGAGCTTCCTATAGTGTTCAGGGTCAGAGACCGCCACAGCCTGCCGCACAGTTTCCACCACCTCCTCCTCGATTTGATAGTGGAAGCAGTAGTAGTGGCAAGAAGGATTTTTTGAAAGTTAAGGGTAAGCAGTTTAAGAGATCAGGGAGCAGTTCGTCGAGCTCCAGTGGGTCAAGACAGAGAGGTCCTGGCCAGAGTACAGATGTGACAGGTGTGTATTGCACTACTTGTGGGGGCCGACATGCCACAGAGCAGTGTCAAGGAGTGATGGGCAGATGTAACATATGTAAGAAACAGGGACATTTCGCCAGAGTCTGTCCCCAGAGAGGTGCCCAGAGATTTCAGAGTGCAGGGTCATCAATATCAGTGACTCAGCCCGTAAGGCAAGCTTCGTCTGTTCATTCCTTCCAACCGCCGCCTACACAGTCCTAGCCTAGAGCCAGAGGTGGCCAGACAGTGAGCCAACCTCCCAGACAACAAGCTCAGGTGTTTGCATTGACGGAAGAGCAAGCCCAAGATGCACCAGACGATGTAATTGCAGGTAACTGTTTTCTTTGCGGTTATCCTGCATATGTATTGATAGATACAGGTGCATCACATACATTCATATCAGAACGTTTTGCATTGACACATGCATTGCCTGTAGAGTCATTGTCTACTGTAGTGTCTATTTCTTCTCCGTTGGGAAGTGGTCTGATATCTGTGACTTCAGTTAGACATTGCTTACTACAGTTTGAAGGGCATGAGATCGATTTAGAATGTGTTGTACTTGGTTTATCTGATTTTGATTGTATTGCCGGGATTGACATGTTGACTAAGTACAGAGCTACCGTAGATTGTTTTCACAAGATTGTCAGATTCAGACCTGAAATGACAGAAGAGTGGAAATTCTACGGTAAGGGTTCCAGATCTCGGATTCTCTTAGTATCTGCTCTGACTTTGAGTAGATTGTTGCAACAAGGAGCAGAATGGTTCCTTATTTATTCAGTAGATTTACTGAAATCGAGCCCGGCATTGGCGGATTTGCCAGTAGTACGGGAGTTTGCAGATGTATTTCCTGACGAGATTCCAGGGTTACCTCCAGCTCGAGAGGTAGATTTTAGTATTGATCTTATTTCAGGTACCGTTCCTATATCTAGAGCTCCGTATAGGATGGCGCCTATAGAGTTGAAAGAATTGAAAGCACAATTAGAAGATCTTCTAGCCAAGGGATATATCAGACCCAGTGTATCTCCTTGGGGTGCTCCAGTGCTATTCGTGCGCAAGAAAGACGGTTGTTCTATGAGATTGTGTATAGATTACAGGCAGCTGAACAAGGCAACGATAAAGAACAAATATCCTTTGCCTCGTATCGACGACTTATTTGATCAGTTGCAGGGATCATCTATCTATTCCAAGATCGATCTGAGATCTGGATATCACCAGCTGCGAGTACGAGATATTGATATACCAAAGACAGCATTCCGAACCAGGTATGGACATTACGAATTTATTGTCATGCCTTTTGGTTTAACGAATGCTCCAGCGGTGTTCATGGGACTAATGAACCGTGTCTTTCAGAGGTATGTAGATGAGTTTGTGATTGTTTTTATTGATGATATTTTGGTGTACTCTAAGAATCTGAATGAGCATGCCAATCATTTAAGAATTGTGTTGCAAACACTAAGAAATTAAAGATTATATGCGAAACTGTCAAAGTGTGAGTTTTTGTGACACCTCGACCCGTTAACAATAAAAATAGCAGCGGAATTTAAAATTTTCTTATAAAATGAAGGAAGGTTTCAAAATACATCACCATAAGATGTTTAAAAGTAAATAAATGATCATTCAAATGATATAACAAAATACAAAATATCATTCCTATGATCATGATCCAAAAATACTTGCAAAATAACATCTTCCTTCCAACTTCGTATGCATATGACTCCGGGCCACAATCAACGTCCTGGTCCGTCGCTCTTATCTGCATCACATGAAATAACTGAAATGAGTATAAAACTCAGCAAGTGGAACTCTTACATAGCAATGATACATAGTATATTCTGTAAAACATGGCTTTGAAAACATAAAATACCATCAACTCTGAAACATGTATATCGTAGCAATAGCATAACAATGAGATGGTATTTCTCTTTACTATGGTGGATTGATATCAATAGTAACTCTGTCTGTGGTGCTCTTATCCCATCGATATAAATCGACAACTCTGAGGGATATAAGCCTATGGTCGTTGATCAACTAATTGCATGCAATCTCTGACTATGTATCTATCAATCCATAAAACATTTAAACTCTTTCTTTGGGACATTTCATCAAACACTTTGATATTCTTTCTCTTTTGTATTCCCTTCTCAAAGTTGAGACATCAATTGCCTCCACAATATACAACAAAGGTATCAATACATAATAGTGAATCAAATGAAGGGAATAACACAATAAAACCTTTGAAACACAATACATATATAATCATGTGAGCACAAGAATGAAATTCCACTTACAAACCACAAGAACACCTTGAATCTATAATCTTGGTACAAAACCTACAACAATAAACCATGTATATAACACCATCATCAACTCTATAATCAAGAACCCATGCCAAATAATCCATAAAACCAACATAAACAACAAACCCATATCATCTCTCTTCCAAAAACCAAGAAATAACAACACCAAAAGCTTACCTTAGCTTCCTAGCACCAAGGAGAACTTCGATCTTAACTCAAATCACCAACTAAAAGCTTGAATCGAAGATAGGAAGTGAAAGAAATAAGGAACCCTAGCCTTCCCAAGGAGAGAAATCCGAAAATGAGAGGTGAGAAATGAGAGAAATGGAGCAACACTTGTATATAAGCACTTAAAACTCCAAAAACACGCTTTTAAAAATAGCTGGCCGCTCGGGCGGACATCTTTTTCCCCCCGAGCGCAGAACTCTCGGCCAGAAATCCAAAATTTTCGAAGTAGGCTCGCCCGGGCGGACATTTATTCCCGCTCGGGCGAGCACTCTGCGCACTGCCACTCCAAAGATCGCTTCTGAAACGCCTCTTCCCTTCATAATTTGGAAAAGTGGTAAACTACAAAGTTGTAGCTCTATGTCTTGTCTTGAATCCCTCAAAATTTCAGATCAATTGGACGTCTGAGTAAAACGTTATGCCCATTCTCCCAACATGTGTCACTGGAGGAACGTCGAAACACACGAAACACTTCGGGGCACTTTTGGCTTACCTTCCACAATGATTTGAACAAAACTCAAAATAAGAAAGTTACACCTCTATGTCTTATCTAACCACTACAATTGGCCTCATACCAATTGGCTCAACATACGAATTATCATGAATTTAATCGTAACGCCAGGCTTGGCTATTACAATCTCCCCTCCTTAGAGGAATTTCGTCCTCGAAATTGACGTTACTGCACGAACAACTCAGGATACTTCTCTCTCATCTCATCCTCTGGTTCCCACGTGGCCTCTTCAATCAAATGATTCATCCAAAGGACTTTAACGATGCCGATATCTTTGTTCCTCAAAACTTTACCTTGCGGTCCAGTATCTGAACCGGAATCTCTTGGTACGTCAAATTCGGCGTCAAGTCCAATGGCTCGTGGCGAAGAACATGGGAAGGATTCGCAATATACTTCCTGAGCATCGATACGTGAAAAACATTATGGACTCTGTCAAGATCTGGCGGTAGGGCTAATCTGTAAGCTCGATCACCAACTCTATCCAAGATCTCAAATGGACCAATAAATCTCGGACTCAACTTTCCCTTCTTGCCAAACCGCATCACACCCTTAAGAGGTGCTATCTACAAAAACACATGGTCGCCAACCTCAAACTGCAACGGCCTACGACGCACATCTGCATAGCTCTTCTGTCTCGACTGCGCTGTCTTCATCCTGTCTCTAATAACAGCAACTACATCAGCAGTCTGTTGGACCAAATCTGGACCCAACATCCTCCTCTCACCAATCTCATCCCAATACAAGGGAGATCTACACTTCCTGCCATAAAGTGCTTCGTACGGTGCCATCCCAATCGTCGCCTGGTAACTGTTATTGTACGTGAACTCCACAAGAGGCAATTTAGAATCCCAGCTACCAGAATAATCAATAGTGCAAGCTCTGAGCATATCCTCTAGAATCTGAATAACTCTCTCTGATTGACCGTCGCTCTGAGGGTGATATGCTGTACTGAAAGCTAACCGTGAACCATAGTTCTGTGCAAACTCTTCCAAAACTCTGAGGTAAATCTAGGGTCACGATCAGACACAATCGACACAGGGACACCGTGAAGTCTAACAATCTCTGCTATATAATCCTCGGCATACTGGTTCATGGAATACGTCGTCTTGACTGGGAGAAAATGCGCTGACTTGGTCAATCGATCGACAATAACCCAAATAGAGTTAAAACCTTTCTGCGTTTTGGGAAGACCAGTCACGAAATCCATCGTAATATGCTCCCATTTCCACTGAGGAATCGGCAAAGATAGCAATGTCCCAGCAGGTCTCTGGTGCTCAATCTTCACCTGCTGACAAGTTAGACACTGAGAAAACAAACATGGCAATGTCTTTCTTCATACCTGGCCACCAGTAGAGTCTACGAAGATCCTGATACATCTTGGTGCTGCCTGGATGTATCGAATATGGTGCGGTATGTGCCTCTGTCAAGACGTCTCGCCGAATATCATCACCAGCGGGAACACAATACGGCCTCTGAAAGTCACCAAACCATCTCCATTCACCCCAAACTCTGAGTTACCTTTCTCCTCTGCTCTAGCTCTCATCTCTGTCAACTGAACATCAACAGTCTGCTCTCTACGGATCCTGTCCGTCAATGTAGCCCGAATGACCAACGCTGAAAGGCGAGCAATGGTTCCAGGGACTACCAAAGAAATCTCCTCTCGCTGCAAGTCCAACAACAACGGCTTCTGAATCATCGAACTCAAGGAAGAACTCGATTTACGGCTCAAAGCATTAGCGACTACATTCGCCTTCCCCGGGTGATAACTGATCGTCACATCATAGTCTTTGACAAGCTCTAACCACCTCCTCTGTCGCATGTTGAGCTCTTTCTGGGAAAACAGATACTACTTCAAGCTCTTGTGGTCCGTGAAAATTTCACACTTTTTCGCCATATAAGTAATGTCTTCAAATCTTCAAGGCGAAAACCACAGCTTCTAGCTCCAAATCATGCGTCGGATAATTCTTCTCATAGTCTTTCAACTGGAGAGAAGCATAGGCAATGACCTTACCACGCTGCATCAACACTGCACCAAGACCCTTCTTCGATGCATCGATGTACACAACAAAATCCTCTGAACCACTGGGCAATGAAAGAATAGGAGCTGTCGTCAACTTGTCCTTCAACTCTTGAAATGCACTCTGGCAATCATTGGACCACTCGAACTTCACAGTCTTCCTCGTCAGATTGGTTAACGGCAGGGCAATCTTAGAAAAATCTGAGATGAAACGACGATAATAACCTGCCAACCCAAGAAAAACTGCGTACCTCTGAGACAATGGTAGGAATAGGCCACTTCTGAATCGCCTCAATCTTTGCTGGATCAACAGCTATACCATCCTTCGAAACAACATGGCCTAGAAAAGAAATCTGCTCCAACCAGAACTCACACTTCTTCAACTTAGCATACAGCCTCTTCTCTCTCAACAACTGAAGAACAACTCTGAGATGTTCTGCATGAAGCTGTCTGGTCTTGGAATAAATCAAAATGTCGTCGATGAAGACAATGACGAAGCTATCCAAATACGGCTTGAACACACGGTTCATCAGATCCATGAAAACTGAAGGAGCATTGGTCAGACCAAAAGACATCACAAGAAACTCATAGTGACCATACCTGGTCCGGAACGCTGTCTTAGGGATATCAGATTCCCTAACCCAACTGATAGTAGCCAGACCGAAGATCAATCTTCGAAAATACAGTAGCACCTTGAAGTTGGTCAAACAAATCATCTATCCGTGGCAACGGATACTTGTTCTTGATAGTCACTTTGTTGAGCTCCCTATAGTCGTACACAGTCGCAACGACCCATCTTTCTCTTGACAAAAAGAACCGGAGCTCCCCAAGGCGAAGAACTCGGTCGAATAAAACCCTTTGTCTAAAAGATCCTGCAACTGCATCTTCAACTCCTTCATCTCGGTAGGAGCCATCCTATACGGAGCCTTAGAAATAGGAACCGTACTGGAGCTAGATCAATCACAAACTCAACATCCCTGTCCGGCGGCAAACCCGGCACATCATCCTCAACACATCAGCGAACTCTCTCACAACATCAATATCATCAATATTCAACTTAACCATTCTATCCATATCCACAATCGAAGCCAGAAACACATCACAATCTCTACACAGAAACTTCTCAGCCTCAAGACAAGAAATAAAAAGAAGGACCAGCAAAGTACCTGCACTGGCGAGCATACCTTTCCTATGCCATCATCTGCAAAAGTCACCGTCTTAGCAACGCAATCAATCACTGCACGATAGGTTGATAGCCAATCCATGCCAAGAATAACATCAATGCAACCATCGGGATGACAATCAAATCAGCAAAAACCAATACGCCATGAATTTGAACAGAGCACGCATACACAATCGATGTCAGGCATAACACATCTCCCGAAGGCAAAACAGCATTGAACTGGAGGGAAAGAACAGAAGGAACTATACCCAAAGATCTCAAAAACAATTCAGACATAAAAGAATGAGTAGCACCAGTATCAATCAATGTCGTAGCTACTCTGCCTGAAATTAAAATAGTACTAGAGATCACAGAAGAATCATGGTTTATACCTTCCTTTGGTCATCATAAAGATGCGACCCTGCACTTATCCTTGCTCGCTCCCCTTGGACAATCTTTAGCAATGTGGCCAGCCGTGCCACAACGATAACACATATGAGTGCCAAATCTGCACTCTCCTCGATGATGTCTGCTGCATTTAGGACACAGCGGCTTCTCAGGATCAACTGGAACTGGCGGTGGTCTAGGACTCGAGTCCATCTTGCCCTTCCCTTTGAAACGATCCTTGCCGCTTTGATTCGAGCCCTGGCCTCTCTAAGCAACAGCTTGATGCCTCTCCCTGCCTCTCTTTGGCGATATCCTTCTCGTCTTGTTCGGCCAACAACGCTTAGACACAATCTCTTTGACAAGGTCACAGTCTTGGACATGTTGATATCTCTCTGATCTCAGCTCTAAGGCCTCGAATGAAATGAGCACCTTTATCTTTGTCATTTGAAGCATATACGGAGCAAATAAACAACCCTCCTCGAACTTGAGAATGTACTCATCAACGTTCATGCCTCCCTGTCGAAGCTCCAGAAACTCAGTCACCTTCCTAGCTCGAAGTGCGTCGGGAAAGTACTTGTCATAGAACAGGTCTGTGAACTCTTGCCACTTCAAAGCTGAAACATCGACACCAACCTTAGTGGCATTCCACCAGATACGTGCAGCCTTTATCAACATGAATACTGCACAGCTGATCCTGTCTTTATCCTCATTCTGAAGATGGTCGAAGATTGCTTCAAGCGCCTTGACCCACTCGACAGCCACTAACGGATCAGTGCTACCTGCGAATTCCGGTGGATCCATTCTCTTAAAAGCAGAAAAGACGGCATCAGTGCCAACTGCCTGAGCTACTTGGCCTCTCACTGGGCCTCTACCCTGTCCTGTTCCTTGCCATCGAAGCAGCTGCTGAATAATCTCGCTATGGACTTTGGCCTGCTCTTTAAGCAACTTGCCGAACTCGTCGACAACTCTCGAGGAAGAACTATCCTCACCCTCTGACGCCTTACGCTTAGGAGGCATACTCTACAATGTGCTCACAAAAGACAAATCAATAAATAACAATGAATAGATGCAAAAGAAAACATACCCGGATAGTTGAAAGTAGACGAAGTCATATGCATTGGTCCGAAGAACGGTGCTCTGATACCACTAAATGTGACACCTCGACCCGTTAACAATAAAATAGCAGCGGAATTTAAAATTTTCTTATAAAATGAAGGAAGGTTTTAAAATACATCACCATAAGATGTTTAAAAGTAAATAAATGATCATTCAAATGATATAACAAAATACAAAATATCATTCCTATGATTATGATCTAAAAATACTTGCAAAATAACATCTTCCTTCCAACTTCGTATGCATATGACTCCGGCCACAATCAACGTCCTGGTCCGTCGCTCTTATCTGCATCACATGAAATAACTGAAATGAGTATAAAACTCAGCAAGTGGAACTCTTACATAGCAATGATACATAGTATATTCTGTAAAACATGGCTTTGAAAATATAAAATATCATCAACTCTGAAACATGTATATCGTAGCAAACATCATAACAATGAGATGGTATTTCTCTTTACTACGGTAGATTGATATCAATAGTAACTCTGTCTGTGGTGCTCTTTTCCCATCGATATAAATCGACAACTCTGAGGGATATAAGCCTATGGTCGTTGATCAACTAATTGCAAGCAATCTCTGACTATGTATCTATCAATCCATAAAACATTTAAACTCTTTCTTTGAGATATTTCATCAAACACTTTGATATTCTTTCTCTTTTGTATTCCCTTCTCAAAGTTAAGACATCAATTGCCTCCACAAATACAACAAAGGTATCAATACATAATAGTGAATCAAATGAAGGGAATAACACAATAAAACCTTGAAACACAATACATATATAATCATGTGAGCACAAGAATGAAATTCCACTTACAAACCACAAGAACACCTTGAATCTATAATCTGGTACAAAACCTACAACAATAAACCATGTATATAACACCATCATCAACTCTATAATCAAGAACCCATGCCAAATAATCCATAAAACCAACATAAACAACAAACCCATATCATCTCTCTTCCAAAACCAAGAAATAACAACACCAAAAGCTTACCTTAGCTTCCTAGCACCAAGGAGAACTTCGATCTTAACTCAAATCACCAACTAAAAGCTTGAATCGAAGATAGGAAGTGAAGAAATAAGGAACCCTAGCCTTCCCAAGGAGAGAAATCCGAAATGAGAGGTGAGAAATGAGAGAAATGGAGCAACACTTGTATATAAGCACTTAAAACTCCAAAAACACGCTTTTACAAAATAGCTGGCCGCTCGGGCGGACATCTTTTTCCCCCCGAGCGCAGATACTCTCGGCCAGAAATCCAAAATTTTCGAAGTAGGCTCGCCCGGGCGGACAATTTATACCGCTCGGGCGCGCACTCTGCGCACTGCCACTCCAAAGATCGCTTCTGAAACGCCTCTTCCCTTCATAATTTGGAAAAGTGATAAACTACAAGTTGTAGCTCTATGTCTTGTCTTGAATCCCTCAAAATTTCAGATCAATTGGACGTCTGAGTAAAACGTTATGCCCATTCTCCCAACATGTGTCACTGGAGGAACGTCGAAACACACGAAACACTTCGGGGCACTTTTTGGCTTACCTTCCACAATGATTTGAACAAAACTCAAAATAAGAAAGTTACACCTCTATGTCTTATCTAACCATTTCAATTGGCCTCATACCAATTGGCTCAACATACGAATTATCATGAATTTAATCGTAACGCCGCTACAAAGCACTACACATAATCTATAACCAAACCATACTATAAATCATAAATCGAAACTCTTGACATCCAAACTATACCTAAACTTGACCAAGTAGTCAATAAACTTAAGAAAACTTAAACCGTACCGTACACCAGGCTTGGTTATTACAGTTTTGGCTGAGACAGGTTGTCTTCTTGGGTCATATCATATCTGGAGATGGTATTTCCGTGGATCCGAGTAAAGTGGGAAGCCTGTGATCAGTTGGCCGAGACCGACTTCGGTGCCTGAGATACGCAGTTTCATGGGTCTAGCAGAGTACTATAGACGATTCATCAAAGATTTCTCCAGTATTGCAAAGCCGATTACCCAGTTGACACAGAAGAATGCACCATTTGTTGTGGTCTGAGGATTGTGAGTCTAGCTTCTTAGAATTGAAGAAGAGGCTGACCAGTGCACCTGTCTTGATGATTCCTTCAGGTACTGGCGATTTCGTTGTATATGTGATGCATCTCACAGAGGGCTGGATGTGTCTTATGCAGCGAGGTTCATGTGATCGCATATGCCTCTAGACAGCTGAAGCCCACACGAGATTCGATACCCCATTCATGATCTTGAATTGGCGGCTATCGTATTTGCCTTAAAGATTTGGCGTCATTATCTTATGGTGAGAAATTAGAGATTTACTCTGACCATAAAAGCCTGAAGTATTTGTTTTCTCAGTCAGAGTTGAACATGAGGCAGCGTAGATGGCTTTGATCTACTGAAAGAATTTTGATTGCGAGATCAAGGACTATCCAGAGAAATTAAATGCAGCAGCAGATGCACTGAGTCGAAAGGTTTGTGCCCTATCCTTATCGACGATAGGTGTTTCGAATTTAGTTGAAGAATGTTGTTTGTTTGGTTTAGCATTTGACACAGATAGTAGACCATTAAGACCTGCCACGATTCAAGTTGAGCCAGATTTGATATGAAAATCAAAGAAGCTCAAAGAACAGATCAGAATTACAGCAGTCCAATTCAGATGGTTAGATCAGACATCAGTCTGAATATCAGGTACATGATTTTGTCCTGTATGTGAATAACCGTATTGTAGTGCCAGATGTTTCAAAGTTGAAACAACAAATATTGTCAGCAGCGCACTGTAGTCAGTTCAGCATTCATCCTGGTGGCAGGAAGATGTATAACGATCTAAAGACACAGTTCTGGTGGAAATAGATGAAGTCAGACATTGCCGAATTTGTGTCTAAGTGTTTAAATTGCCAACAGGTGAAGGCTGAGAGAAAGAAGCCCGGAGGTTTACTTCAGAGTTTGTCTATTTCAGAATGGAAATGGGATCACATTTCCATGGATTTCGTGACGAAGTTACCTCGATCATCCCGGGGTTGTGATACGATTTGGGTTGTGATAGACAGATTAACCAAATCAGCGTGTTTTATTCCATACAGAATGACATACCGACACGATCAGATGGCTGAGATATATGTCAGAGAGGTAGTCAGATTGCATGGTGTGCCGAAGTCCATCGTATCAGACCATGATCCACGATTCACTTCTCACTTTTGGCACAGTCTGCAGTAGGCTTTAGGTACGACATTGCACCTGAGCACTGCTTATCATCCCCAGATAGACGGACAGTCAGAGCGGACTATCCAGACTTTAGAGGACATGTTGAGAGCTGTAGTGCTAGATTTTGGCACTAGTTGGCAAGATTCACTACCGTTGTGTGAATTCTCATACAACAACAGCTATCAAACGAGCATAGAGATGGCACCGTTTGAAGCTTTGTATGGCAAGAAATGCAGATCTCCTCTATATTGGGATGATATCTCTGAGGCACCAGAACTTGGACCTGATATGATTTGGGAAATGACTGAGAAGGTGAAGATAATTCAGAAAAGAATGAAAACAGCACAGGATAGGCAAGCCAAATATGCCAATATCAGACGTAGACCGCTTGTATTTGAAAAAGGAGACAGAGTATTCTTGAAGATTTCTCCCTTCAGAGGCATTTTCAGATTTGGCAAGCGTGGGAAATTGTCTCCTAGATACATCGGTCCATACGAGATTCTTGAAAAGATTGGCGATCGAGCATACGACTGGCTCTTCCTCCTTCTCTATCCGGGATACATGACGTTTTTCATGTATCGATGCTGCGTAGATACATGCCAGATTATTCTCATGTCATTCGGCCTGACGAAGCTGAGCTGGATCAGACGTTGAGTTCTGTTGAACAACCGATACAGATTCTTGATCGGAAAGAGAAACAGCTCAGAACGAAGACTATTCCACTAGTGAAAGTCCAGTGGAGTCGTCATGGCACCGAGGAAGCGACTTGGGAGACAGAAGCAGATATGAGACAGAAATATCCCGAGTTATTCTCATGATGTGAGTATTTATTCAGCTTTTGATTTTACTGCTGTTCGTACATACTTTGATTAATTGATTTCACGTTCGAGGACGAACTAATATCTAAGAGGGGGAGAAATGTAATGCCCTAGATTGTATGTGGATAAAATGAAAAGATGAAGTGTTGCTTGAAGAAAGAGACCGCACCCGCGCCTAAAGAAGCACCGCACCCGCGGTGGATAGGCAGAAAGTTGGCCATTTTACAGTGGGGTCACCGCCCGCGGTCCAAGAAAGAGTGCACCCGCGGTTGATGTACAGAGAGTTGGAGATTATTTACAGAAATGACACCGCACCCGCGGTGCAGAACTGACCGCACCCGCGGTCGACGTTTATGCAAATGTGGATGGACCGCCGAAGCTTGAGCGCAGCCGCGGTTCATGAACTACCGCACCCGCGGTCATACATGTTACTTGAAAAATATGACACTTGCCCCTCAACATGCAAGATATATATATTATGTGTCTTCATTTCCTCTCCTGGACAGCTGAGTATCGAGAGGGAGAAGGGATCAAGGAAAAGGAAAGTTCTTTCACTTTTGAAGCTAGCTTGTACAAGATTTTTACATCCAAACTTTAATCCGATTTTGGTTTTGAGTTCCTCACATCACTAGCTACAAGAAGATATTTGGTATTGACAGATTCGTCTTCGAGACTTTGACTACACAGATTGTGCGACGAAAGGTATAATTCATGTTTTGTTTGGGGAAGACACAACTCAAATGAGATTCAATTTGAGTTTCCCAACCAAATCACATACTAGAATTGTTGTTTATTTGATATGAATTTGATTTGTTTATAGATTTATATTCAAATCTCTTGATAGGATGCTGTCTTATTTAGATTTATATTCAAGCCTTTGAGATAGGAGAGTCATTGGCAACTTGCCAAACTAGATGTTCGGTGGTATCGACGCTTCGGATCAGATTCACTCCGATTGTAGACATTCGATACAGACATGACCGAAGTCTAGGAATAAGACGTACAGTTACCCGATTGGGAGGGTAGGTGACAGACAGTGACGTCTTATTCACACCGGGATCCCTAGAGTAGAGTCGAGTCGAGTCGAGTCAAGACATGATTTGATTTGAATTGCATGTTTATATAGATTGGTTTGATAGACTATGAAGCCCATTATTGCTTTGATTCATGATTTATGATTATGTATCAGCATGTACACATGTTTTATACTGGGATTTGTTCTCACCGGAGTTTCCGGCTGTTGTTATGTCTGTATGTGTGCATAACAACAGGTGGGGCAGGATTAGGGTCCCGACAGAGATGAGAGATGGACATAGCGTGGTGATCACGGGCGTAGCAGATGAACTAGTAGTTGTACTTTTGATATGTACTGTATTTAATTACTGGTTTGTAGAATATGAATAAAACGAGGCATGTATATTATGTTTGTTGTAATGAAATGAATATAGAATTATCTTGTGCTTGAGTTGTAAACATTTGATTTAATGTTAAAAGCAAAATTTTGACACGTATTTTTGAACAAGGATCCGATTAATCCCGAAAAGAATTGAGTTAGAGCCCGGGTCCCCACATCGATGCTCCAAAGCCCTCATAGTCGTGAGCCACCAGTTCTTCGCAACATCATGCAATTGGTGCCCAATTAGTCTTACTCGTCGCTCCTCTGTATAATCCAATGAATCAAATAACATCTCTATATCATCTAGCCAACTCTCATCGTCAACTGAAGTCTCAGTGCCTTTCAGAGTCGGTGGTTTGAACGACTGAAATCTCTTCAGAAGTGTTTTCATCGGTGTCGCTGTCACATCCATCGGATTAGTCGAAGTACTACCCTGTTCTGGGATTCTTCGAGGAGGCATATCTATTATAAAAAAGATTAGTAACCAAATACAACAATTCTGTTTCAGTCCTCCTCTGATCATCTTACTGCTGATCAAGAATCGGTTCTGATTCATTCTCAAGTCATACATGTTTCCAATCAAATCAGATAATCAGGTAAACATGCATTTAAAGCAGTAAAACATCACAACATAATGCAATGCTAGCATGTAGAAGCAGGAAAGAAAACTCAATCTACCCCGCTCACTAGCTTCTATCTCAGTCTGAGGAACCACATGCATGCAACTTATTAAATTTCTTTGGTATTTTATTAAATTATTTTAAAAGCATAAAATGTATGTTTATTTTATTAAATTGGTTTAATTATTTTTATGCATAATTCATGTATGATAGATTTTATTTCACAAAATTTTAAAGGTTATGCATTAAATTTTTAAGTTTCATTTCGCGCTCGAACGAGTATCGGAGATCGGAATTTTCAGGAAAATTATTTTAATTACATGATTTGTTTTTAAATATTAATTTAAGATGTTTTAAAGGTATTTTTCAATAATTGAGATTTATTGGGTATTTTTAACCGCGAGATTTTAATTTTTATCGGTACGTAAATTTTATCGAATCGAGAGATTTTTTAAGAGTTCGGCTAATATTTTCAAAAAACTCTACAACATGAAATATTTTTTGAAAGTGTGTTTGGATTTAATGAGCCAAATTTTAAGCTCGTTGAACTTAAAACTCTTTTAAGCTTTTGATTAAACCAATTTTGGGCCCATAAGTATTATTGATTATTATTTTACTACTACACTAAATATTCCTAAACCTATTAATGGTGTAAACCGACACTCCCCTCCAATCAGTGGTCTTTCTAGTGAGCACAACAGCAAAGAATTGTCGGTTCCTTCTTTTCCTCCAAACTCAAGCTCTTCCCTCACCTCGAGCGTGAATTTCCTTCGAGCTTTTGTGCACAAATCATCAGGCATGCCATGTACTTTTATTTCTGCATCATACATGCTAGATATTTTATGATATGTGTGTGTATTTTCATAGAATTCTCGATCTTGCATGTGATGTTGGAGGGCTTCGGTTTTGTTCAAAGTTCTTGCACCTTTTTCATCCAACTCACGTTTTTTTATTGTTGTGCAAGGGCTGCAAGTGCTGGTTGTATAGGGGCAGAGAAAGGTGATGAGATGATGTTCTGGTTGGGGTTTACGGCAGCTTGCTTTAGGATGAAGAGCCGAGGCGTGTGCGTGTCTAGGTACTTGTTTGGGTTTTGGATCGTGCATAGGGTGGTGCCGACGGTGCAAGGGTTGCAACAAGGCCTTGACCAGACCCTGATGGGTTTGAGTCGTGGCTCGATGAGGCTCAATCACCGCTGTACCCATCCATGTAGTAGAGCGAGCAAGGGGACTAAGCATGGGTCGCGGGTGGTGCGATCTCGGGGCTAGTGGTTGTAGGCTTGGTGCAGCTGACTCGGGGCTGTAGGCTCGTGTTAAGTGAGTCCAGTACGGTCCTAGGGAGGCCTAGGCAGGGTCGAGTCATTACTGGTCCTTGATGGTTCGGTCTAAGAATGGTAAAACGTGAATTTGGTGCACTAGGGTCACGATGGGTAGCTTGGAATTTTCCAGCAACCGTTCAGGGCATTATTCGAGTTTCTAAGGCTGGATTCGAGATTTTAATGACCTTTTAGATGTTCATTAAGTGTGGTAAAAGTTGGGGAAATTTTGGTTAAGTTTCGAGTCGATTCGGGTTAAAACCGGGACTCCGGTCCAAGTTTTAAAACGAATCGGTTAAGTTATGAATTTGGCTCGAGTTTACGTTTAAGGATGCTTTTAAATATGTTTTGGAACATTTTAGGAGTTTATTAAGATTTGGATCAAAATAATGAGGTTTGGATTTATCCGGGATTTAATCGTCGCAAGAAACGTTAATTAAAGGATTAATGTAAACATCTAGATTTAAGCTTAATAAAATTGTGGGAAATTATATTTAAGCTCAAATAATTATTAGAAGTCTAAGTTTTTAATTTGGGAATTTTATGCTAAGTTTTGGTTTAATTCGGGATTAAAACGCATTAATATGTCATATCTAAAGATTAATTTGAAAGTCATCGATTTAGCTAAATAAAAATATGGAAAAATTCATGTAGGCTTAAAACAATTATTTGGGACATGTTAGTGTCAATGGAATTAAGAAAATGTCAAAAACATGGAATTTTACGTCTAGGGGCAAAATGGTAATTTTTGGGTTTCCTGGGCAAAATGATCATTTTGCACCCGGGGTGAGATTTTGGTCCTGCCAGCGCCCTGAGCACATTTTATCATGATTTAATGTTTATGCATCACGTTCAGGATTTTTATGTAATTACGATAAATACGTTGCATGCTTGGTTTAAAGGAAAAATTACGTATATGCATGATTTTATTAAGTGATGAATATGATGACACGTTTTGAAGGAAGTGATTTAGTTGTGACTAATACGATGACACGATGACATGATGATATGATTGGAGATATCGTGAGGGAAAAGGCCCAGAAGGGCCCAGAGGGAGCCGACGATCGTATTTCCATTGACATTGTGGGGACCCGGACGCTAATCATCTTCTTAATCATCTTTGGGATTTAATTATCAATTAAGATAAACAGGGTCTAAAAATTTTTCTTTTTAAAAATGTAAGTGCGGAACGTAATGTAATTTAACTAATATACATCTCAGTATAAAAGTACAATAATGTACAACACTTATTCAAACTAGTATAAGGTTCAACTACTAAATTTCAAGTATTAAACCAAGTCTACAATAAGACCGGAATCACCACTCTAACTCATCTTCTCTCATCATCTTCTTGACCCCGATCCTGTCCCACTGTTGTCATGCACACATAAAACAAGACAACAGCCGGATACTCCGGTGAGAATAAATCCCAGTATAAAACATGTATACATGCATATACACAATATAAATCATAAAGCATATTATCATGTATAAAATTCATAACAATAGGTTCATAGTCTATGAAACTAAATCAAAATAAGCATGCAGTAACATTGGGTTCCATAATCTCTGAAACCAAAATAACATAAGCATGCAACTCAATTCAATTCATGTCTTGACTCGACTCAACTCTAACTCTAGGGATCCCGGTATGAATAAGACGTCACTGTCTGTCACCTACCCTCCCAATCGGGGTAACTGTACGTCTTATTCCTAGACTTCGGTCCTGTCTGTATCGAATGTCTACAATCGGATTGAATCTGATGCGAAGCGTCGATACCACCGAATGTCTAGTTTAGCAAGTCTGCCAATGACTCTCATATTTCCATGCTTGAATATAAATCTATAAACAAGATATAATCATAATCAAATATCAATAATAAATCTAGTATGTAATTTAGGGAAACTCCAACCAAGTCTGATTCGAGTCGTATCTCCCGAATTCACATGAATTATACCTTTGTCTTCCCGGTCTGATGAAGCGAAGTCTTGTATTCCAATCTGTCCATATCCACATCTGATAATGACAATCATAAATACAGTATCAGTATATAACTCAGTTCAGAACTTGTTCTGATCAATATTCAAATCGGTATATAGTCTGATCCATATCTAACAAGGTACAATCTATTCATATCAATGATATCACAATACACTCGAGATTATTACTGAATCTGATCAATCTAAATCAACTGATGCTTCAACAGCATAACAATGAAATCTCGATAATCCCGTCAATCCCAACATCAAATATACTACCAGAATTCATAATCAATACCAGTACAACTCATATTTTCAATATCGGTATATTCAAAATCAGTAACAACACTACTCTGATTTCAAATCTCAATCAATATCTTTCGAAAATCATAAAATTTCATAACCAATCTATTCTTAAATCTGACTTCAAATATACGATGTCTACTGTATCAGAAACATCATATCTGATTCATATTCGATTCTGACACTAACATAATTTCAAATCATGTCTAAACGTAACAAAACTTACGTCCAGTTGTAGCTGTCGCCAAGAGGATCGTAGAACTGTGCTCGGATTTAAATTCTGATAACTGGTTGGTATAAAATCTCAAATCTAGTACCACACAAACTTGGAAGATTTCTGAGGGAATTCTTGTTTCTTGCTTAAGAAAGAATGAAGATTTCGTATATATATATATATAGATCACCTTGCATGTAAGGCACATGGCTGAATGTGCTTACTGCACGTTTCACCGCAGGTGCGGTATTTCTCACACCGCGGAGCGCTAGGCGTACTGATCATCATCCAAAATTTCAGAAAAGCGACCGCGGGTGCGCTCTGTATTGCACCGCGGGTGCGCTGCCTCTACTGTAGTACAACCGCGGGTGCGGTCTGTCTAGCACCGGGTGCGCTCAATCTGCAGTAGCAACTTTCATACCCTACTGTCCATACACCGCGGGTACACTCTCTCTGGACCGCGGGTGCGGTGACCCTACGGTAAAAATGGCCAACTTTCTGTCCATGCACCGCGGGTGCGGTCCTTCTTTAGGCGCGGGTGCGCTATGCTACTGTAATTCTTCCACAATTCATGAGCTCAACCGCGGGTGCGGTCCTTTCCTTACCGCGGGTGTGGTCTATATTTCATGCACCACTTCATAATCTCATTTACTGCTTCTCATTACATGCCATGCATACTCATATCTTCCGAATATCACATCAATGAAGACTAATAAATCTCAAGCCTTACATTTCTCCCCCTCTAAGAAATGATTTCGTCCTCGAAATCACAAGTAATCAATTCAGATATATCAGAAGAAATGTATATAGAGTTTAAATCAAAACTCATCTCAATGAATCCATTCTGAAATCTTAATCTCATGACAAATTTGTCTTTCAGATAGTCTCTTTGAGGCCCTGTCAACTTACTGTATTTTCAATAATAGAATAGTCTTCATTCTGAAATATCTTTCTTGTACGGATCTGTGATTCTAAATTGG